>NC_074715.1:51948079-52213079 GCF_947242115.1 Biomphalaria glabrata
GTGAGAGTTTTGTTATGGTCAGAAAACAAATTTCTTTGATATTTTTCATTGTTGATTTCATTTCATTCAAAAGTAGCCATTTAATAAGCAATGCATTTTTTTTAGCAAGAAACTGCACAAGTTAAGAATTCACATTCTCATAAAAGTTGCTTAAGAGTTTATAATTATAAATTACACCAAAAAAAAAAGGTTGTATTTTCTGATAGTCATTCCAAAATCCAATATTCTGGCGATTGTTACATATCTCAAATACTGTCTGATTGTATTTTTTATTGTTTTATATCTCACAGTCTGTCAGAATGTCTGTCTAATGTCCATATGGTTTCATATCTCAGTCTGTCTAAATGTCTGAAACCAGTGACTTGGCAGAATTTAGGTCACTGGTTAATATGCATGACCAAATGCATGACGCGTAGGATGTAATCATCTTTTTTGTTTTTTGAAATAACGTCTGTATTACATAAGATATCTCACAATCTGTCAAAATGTCTGTCAAATGTTTCAACTCTCACTCTCTGTCTGAATGTCTGTCTATTGTTTTATATCTCACAGTCTGTCAAAATGTCTGTCTGTTTCTGTAGCAGCACGACAGTGTCGTCATCGCTTTATGTGCTCAAAAGCTCTCGTGCAGCAGAACTGAAGTCTTTCTTTTAACTCTAATCCCGTCCTTTAATTCCTCGCCCAGAGCTTGACATGCATTCTGAGCCTCATTTCCGGTTTTTGGAGTGCCTACTAATTACATTCTAACGAGCCAGGTCAAAGGTCATCAAGCGCCTAATCTCGCTCAACGAAATACATTAACTACAAGTTGTTTTTTTTTACATACTAATTGAAGAGGGTTTACAGTAAATAAGCATTTTTATATAAATATAATCTTTCGCAAGATCTTTTTTGATTAAAAACCTCGACACAAACGCTAGGAAATATGGTTGGTGGAAATCTTACGATAGTCTTGCAACTTTTTAGACATCATTCCGACCATGGCTAATGCCCAGGCATTCATCACATTTCTAGGAGATGCGACTATAGTCATAGCTAATGCCCAGGCATTCAACTCATTTCAGGAGATGAGACTATAGTCATAGCTAATGCCCAGGAAATTTTCTCATTTCTATGATATGAGACCATAGTCATGGCTAATGTCCAGGCATTCATCAATTTCTAGGAGATGAGACTATTGTTATGTCTAATGCCCAGGCATTCATCACATTTCTAGAAGATTAGACTATTGTCATAGCTAATGCCCAGGCATTCATCTCATTTTTAGGAGATGAGACTATAGTCATAGTTAATGCCCAGGCATTCATCTCATTTCAGGAGATGAGACTATAGTCATAGCTAAGGCCCAGGCATTCATCTCAATTCTATGATATGAGACCATAGTCATGGCTAATATCCAGGCATTCATCTCATTTCAGGAGATGAGACTATAATCATAGCTAATGTCCGGGCATTCATTTCATTTCTATGAGATGAGACCATAGTCATGGCTAATGTCCAGGCATTCATCTCATTTCTGTGAGATTAGACTATGTCATAGCTAATGCCCAGGCATTCATCTCATTTCTAGGAGATGAGACTATAGTCATAGCTAATGCCCAGGCATTCATCTCATTTCTGTGAGGTGAGACCAGAGTCATTTCGTGACTTGAGGAGGCCACAGACGTCACTTTAGAAACCAAGATTATAAGTAGCCCAAACCTCCTATATGACAACAGGGAATGGAGCGGAAAAGGCCCGAACCCTGCATCAACATGACGACAGTCCAGAACGCATACCGCACGACCAGGCAGCCACTTTTTAGCTGTAAAATGAGAGTTTTATTTCAGAGAGAATTTCTTTTGGTTGCTATTTTTCTCAGTCTGTTTAGTCCACATACAGAACATGTGAAAGTAGCGAGCGAGAGAGTGTTGATTTACATAAGGCTATGTCTTTCCAATGGTTGATAGTAGTGTAATGTACTAGTTTAGAAAGTATGTTAGTTTTGTTAGATAAATATATTGTGTATAGTTTTAGCGACGGTTAAAGTAATGACGTAGTAAGACAAGACTAATGACGTAGTAGACTTAGGCGAACAAGAGACCAACATGGCGTTATGTTAGAAGTATGCTGTGTTTTGAATAGTAGTTCAATAGTAATTAGATATAGCGACGTTTTAGGAAGACTAGACGGATTTCCCAGTGGTTAATAAAGCATCATTTTATAGAACTGAATGTTGTTATCAACTATAGTCAACTTGTAATGTTCTGTGGCTAATTTTAAGTAATAATTGATGCATAGTCGAAGTCAGATTAGATTAGCCCACAACAGTAGTTGTTGCTTTTCTAATGGTTGATTGGAAATATCTATGATTAACTAAATAAGTCGTTTATTCAGGCTTTCATTGACCTCCTTCAGTCGTAGAACGACTATGGTTCATCTCAGAGCACACTTCCTCATGTGGCTGTGGAGCCCTATTTTAGAGAGACACTCCCGTCCACAGATAGCGCAGGTTAAGGTGGTTTTTGCTTCGGTGGTAGAGGAGCTGGCCGTTTTTCGCATTGTGCGTTTTTCTTCCTGGGCTGAGACCCATGTACTTTCACTGTCCATTGCTTTCTTGGTCACTGTCTCTCTCCACCTGTTGCGGTCTAGAGCTATGTCTTCCCAATGGTCAGTATTAATGTTCACTGATTTGAGGCCTCGTTTTATTACATCTATGTAACGGAGGTGGGGGCGACCAATTTTTCTTGAGCCAGTCGCGAGTTGTCCGTAGAGGATGACTTTCGGGATGCGATTGTCCTCCATCCGGCGAACATGTCCAAGCCAGATCAAGCGGCGTTGTCTGAGGGCTGTAAAGATGCTGGGAATAACTGATCGCGTTTGTTGGCACTTGTCTGTGATAATTTCCCCAGTGGTTTAAAACTAAGGTTATCGACCAATTAGAAATCTCAATTAATGTCGCAATTAAAATAAGATTTACTCAAGCGTGTACATTAAGATATAACGAATTAAGAATTTATAACCAGAAGATAAAAATTAAAAATTTAATGAAGCGAGTTGAACTGACAAGCGCGTGCAAAAACCAAATGAAATTGAGTTCATGTTAATGAACTTTTTTTTTTCTTTTTTTTTTTTTTGGCGGCCCCCGAAAGAGAAATTTTTTTTTTTTTTTTTTGAGGATTTGAGGATTATTATTATTATTATTATTATAGCTTTTATATAGCGCTACTTTCATGCTTATAGCATGCTCAGAGCGCTTTTGGTCCAATCACATTTGTGGACCGGTGGGGGGGGGGGGGAGGGGGTATCTAGGAGTTGGTTTTCCGTGCTGCCCGAGTCGGGTGTCGAACCTCGAGCCCCCTTCTAGGTAGCCAAGCCAAGCCTAGTTCAAGCGCACTTGGCCTCTCGACCACGCTTTCGACCCTTTATAAAACAATTAGATCAATTAGAAATTCATTATAAGACAGGTTCACATTCACTTTCACCACATCCTATGGTCTGCTGGACCGCTAGGGCACCACACAAGATCTGTCAACCTTCTTTCTCCATTCTTCTCTGTCATTTGTCTTTGATAAAATGTAATTCTGATGTTCTTTCTGAAAATATTGATACCTGCCTTTTTGACATGCCTTGGTGGACCACTACGGGGGCCGATTTTGAGTTTGTGTTTCCACACAAACTGTCTTAGTAATCTTGTTCATTTGTGGATTAAATTGGATGAGAAAGTTAAACGATCTGCCTATTTTTAGACAATCGGCATAAAACTATTTCAAGATGAAAAAAGAGGACATTGATTGGACATTGAAAGTACACTGATAGGACATTGATAGGACTGTGATACGACATTACGGGACCGATAGGGCGCATTAACTGAAGGGTCCCTGATAAAACAATTATTCATCATTGATAGGTCATTGATAGATCATTGATAGAATATTGATAAGACATTGATAAGACATTGATAAGACATTGATAAGACATTGATAGGACATTGATAGGACATTGATAAGACATTGATAGGATATTGATAAGATATTGATAGGACACCAGTGTATGTCACTGACTGAACACTGATAGAAAATGTATAAAAAATTTAAAATCACTAAAGGAACATTGAATTTAAAAAAAAAAAGCGGGCAGCATTGATTATCACGTCCATTCTCGTGAGAAAAACGTTGTTATGGTAACGAGAACCACCATCAAAATAAAAATAAATGTCACGCCAACCTTTTAGTCTGTTGTGCATCCGACTTTGTCATCGCTGTGTTTAGAGTCCCGGTACCGTGGCCATGTCAAAGCTGTGACTATGACATGTCATCCTGTCTACTGGCGCGCGTCGATAGAATTGCTTTGGGCACTTCGCAGTGAGAGGTCAAGGACTTGTGAAATAAAGCTCTTTACTCCAATCAACATTCTGATGCGAGCAAGCATATTCATCCATGAAAATGATCAAGCACAAATTGGGGGTCGCGACTGCCCGATTTAACTGTAACGTTTTGTTGTTTTTTTTTCAACCCTAACCTATGTAACATAATTTTATTTTTTAGATGTAGATCTAGTAATTGATTATCAAAACTACACAAAAAATTACAATTTAGTGTTGCATTCAGTCTTTTGATAAAGAAGATTATTATGAGACTTGGGTACTCTTATTTTTGATGTTCATTTACTAGATCTAGAACTAAAAATTTAATTATATTGTTACATAGGTTAAGGTTGAAAAAAAAAAAGCAGTCACTTCTTTTAACTTCTTTAAAAAACAACGCCTTGACCCAACTTTCTAAAACATTTTCATGACATTTTTTGTAGTTTTTAAAAAGTCTCCATGTCCAGCCTAGATATAGTATATGTAAGTCTATGGTTTCTACTTTACCAGTGTATGTGTTTTCCCGTTCAAAGCCTTATACATAAATTATATTTTAAGCTTGATGGCTAGTAAGAGCTTTCAGATTATTGAATATTCTAACTAGGATTTGTGTTCTGTGGAAACTATTTCACGGATCCAGGGCTTGAATGTTTGTCACAGGAATGAAATCTAGAAGAACTACAAAGTAATAACTACACATTGTGGGTCGTGGTGGCTGAGGGGTAAAGCGCTTGGCTCCCGAACCTAGAGATCTCGGGTTTGAATCTCGGTGAAGATGGTGAGATTTTATGGGCTGGAACAAGAGTCAGACTTTGGGAACACAGTGTCGGACTAAGGGGGCTCAGTATTTAACTACGGGAACACAGTGTCGGACTAAAGGGGCTCAGTATTTCACTACTGGAGCCCAGAGTCGGACTACGGACCCCAGTGTCGGACTGATGGGGCTCAGTATTTCACTACTGGAGCCCAGAGTCGGACTACGGACCCCAGTGTCGGACTGATGGGGCTCAGTATTTCACTACTGGAGCCCAGAGTCGGACTACGGACCCCAGTGTCGGACTGATGGGGCTCAGTATTTCACTACTGGAGCCCAGAGTCGGACTACGGACCCCAGTGTCGGACTAAGGGGGCTTAGTATTTCACTACTTGAGCCCAGAGCAGACTACGGACCCCAGTGTCGGATTAAGGGGGCTCAGTATTTCACTATTGGAGCCCAGAGTCGGACTACGGGGACCTAGTGTCTTACGAAGGCTCAGTATTTAACTACGGGGCCCAGTGTCGGACTACGGGGGGACCGAGGGTCTTGCCAGGGGGGGGGGGGCTCAGTATTTAACTAGGGGATTAATTAATTGGTTATTTTTGGATTGATTCGTGTATTGTTATCGACTATGAATAATTTTGCAAAATTTTAACTTGATCCCAGAATAGGAAATGGGAGGAAAAAAAAACATGTCAAAACGTAATAAGGGGACAATATCCATATTTGAATCCACATCTCTCATTAAGTTTTTATTCCCCTTATTTCGAAATCAAACAAAGTAATTAATCACCAACAATTAATTAAGTAATAGTTTAATTTTTTTTTATTCATTCATGTCTTGTCAGGTTCAATAAATAATTGTGCAAAGTTTAAACTTGATCCGAGAATGGGAAATGGAAGAAAAAAAAACATATTTAAACTTTTTACCAGACAGACAGACAGACAGAGTGAGTAGATACAAGCTTTGTAAAAAAAAATATTTTTTAAAGGAACGGAAGTGATCCCCTCAACTTGCCCAGGGGTCATTATTCTCGCACGTCTTTGGACAACTGGTGTCAATGTCGCGAGTCTTGACATTGAGAATGCCACAAGCGAGAAAGCGAACTTCAACTTTGATATTTGGATCGGTAGATTTGTTTACTTGGCGGCCTTCTGGTTGGGGTGGACATTTGTGTTATAAATCTTTTTTTTTCTTTCAAAACTTATATATCCGTCAGTTTGTCTGTCAGGTACACATGTTGAGCACGTGATTTCTCCCACTTCCCACTCTCAGATCAAATTGAAACTTTAGACAATTATTCATGTCCCTAACAAGACGTGAATCCATTTTTTAGCGGCCCCCGAAAGGGGAATGCTAAAATGTCTGTCCGTCCGTCCGTCCGTCCCATTTAGATCTCGTAAATAGTAAAAGATGGTGAAAATCCGACATCATAATATTTTAGTCCATTTAAAGTTCTGATGCAACGGCTACTTTTTACTTTTCTGAAAGTGAAAAATCTAATTTTTTTAAATCACTTATGCAAACAGTTGTTTTTTTTTCATAAAAATACACTTTTACAACTATTCACTATTAAAAGTAACACGGGAAACCTGCCTTTTTATCAGGCCTGGGTGGACCACTTCGGGCGCCGATTTTGAGTTTGTGTCTCCACACAAACTGCCTTTGTAACCTTGTTTAATTAACCAATTAGTTAATTATTTTGTGTGGTAATTAATGAATTTTATATTTTAATATATAAAAGAGGAAATAAATCTTAAAATATTGAGATATGCAGCTGTAAGTGTGCAGTTCTTTCCATATATACGCCTAATTTAAAGTTGTTATTTTTTTCTTTTGCATGTTATCTTTGTTACTATATTATTTTGTTCTTTCTACACATTCTCTTCTGTTATCTCTTCGTTGTTTCTTTTAGTAACTTGTTCGTCCTTTAGACATCTGTTTTTTCTGTTAGTTCCATCTTTTACATGTCCCTCTCGCTCTTTCTGTCTCTTTCTTTCTCTCTCTTTTTCTGTTTCTTTCTCTCTCTCTTTCTCTCTCTCTCTCTCTTTCTCTCTCTCTTTCTCTCTCTCTTTCTCTCTCTTTTTCTATTTCTTTCTCTCTCTCATTCTCTCTCTCTTTCTCTCTCTTTTTCTGTTTCTCTCCCTCTACTCCCTTTCTCTCTCTCTCATTCTCTCTCTCTTTCTTTCTCTTTTTCTGTTTCTTTCTCTCTCTCATTCTCTCTCTTTCTTTCTTTCTCTTTTTCTGTTTCTTTCTCTCTCTCATTCTCTCTCTCTTTCTTTCTCTTTTTCTGTTTCTTTCTCTCTCTCATTCTCCTCTTTTTCTTTCTCTTTTTCTGTTTCTTTCTCTCTCTCTTTCTCTTTCTTTTTCTGTTTCTTTCTCTCTCTCATTCTCTCGCTCTTTTTCTCTCTTTTTCTGTTTCTATCTCTCTCATTCTCTCTCTTTCTTTCTCTCTCTTTTGTCTCTTTTTCTGTTTCTTTCTCTCTCTCTCTCTCTCCCTCTACTCCCTTTCTCTATTTCTCTCATTCTCTCTCTCTTTCTCTTTTTCTGTTTCTTTCTCTCTCTCATTCTCTCTCTCTTTCTTTCTCTTTTTCTGTTTCTTTCTCTCTCTCTTTCTCTCTCTCTCTCTTTTTCTGTTTCTTTCTCTCTCTCTCTTTCTCTCCCCAACCCCCCCCCCCCCACTCACAAAACAGTTCAGTAGTTGGACTCGCTAGAGTTACCTTTCTTGATTCTCCTGTTGGCTGTAGTCTTTGGAGACCTGTGAATTAAATTAGAATAACATTTACATATTTAGTAGGGCCACCAGCTAGGTTGTATCCACAGGGAAGTCCCAATTGCTATTCTTTTCTTTTTTTTTTGTGTATTCCATTAGTTGTTGTTTTTTTACTTTCAATTACCTGCCTCTCTCTCTCTCTCTCTCTCTCTCTCAATGTCTCTCTCTCTCTCTCTCTCTCTCTCTCTCTCTCTCTTACTTTGTCTCTCAATTTCATAACTTGGTTGATTCTTCAAAAAATGGTAATATTCATGTTGGGTATTTAAACTGCCGTACATGAATTTCCATGCACAATGGAACGAAGCTATTTTAGAACGACATTTTTGAATGTATTATTGATATTTTTTTCAGTTCCATTGGTTGGAAAAAAGAAAAGTGTTAATAAATAAAGAAATTCAACTATTACTGTTATTATATTTTTAGGTTAATCACTTTTCAATTGTTTATGATTTAATACTTGTGAATTATGGTAACTTACAAATAAAAACATATTAAAAAAAAAAATAAAAATAAAAAATAAAAAAAAAAAAAAAAGCCCACAAAAGAGGCATATAAAGCCCAAAAAAGAGGCAAAGAAAAGAGGCATAAAGCCCAAGGATTCCTATGATGATAAAGCTAAAACTGAATAGCGCAAATTCTGAGGTTTCCTTTAAAAAAAAAAAACAAGGCTTAACCTTTAAAGTCTTTCTTTTAATAAAATCATATCTATGCCAGGACCGTGAGAAGACATACACAACTGTGTACAAATAATGAAACGACCACGTGAGACAATCAGGTTACGACTACGTATAAATTCACGTCCTACTCCGTGTGTTATGAGAAACTCGTCCTCCTCCCCAGTGCCATTAGAGAATGGAATGGGCTGCCCGAATATGTTATGGGGAAAACGGGAAGATCCCTAGTCTCCATTAGACCTCCTGCTATAATACAACTTTCAAAGGTGTGTCCATTAATCGCTACAGCCTCGCAACAGAAAGAGACTACATATGTCCCGTACATTTGGACCCGTTAGATTTTCCCAACTGGAGTGTCACCAGAGAATGCCGACCATATCCCCCCCCCCCCAAAACCGCACTCCCCATCGAGAGACCCGAACAAAACACTGGCCCCAAAACATCCCTATAGCAGAATAACCATACTGAGGGCTGCCAGAATTTGGAAACTACTGCACAGATCATCTCAGACGTCATCTAAACCCCCCCCCCCCCCCCCCCCCAGCAAAAAAAAAATGAGATTCCGGAAGAGAATTGCAGCTTCCGTTATCTAGCCATTTTTTTTTTAAATAAAATCTTCAATTAGTTACCAACAAAAATGTTCTAACATTAATTTTTAACTGAAAAAAAAACATTCACTATGAAAACAAAACGATGAAAGTCGAAGAACTTAACAACTAGATAGCGTCCCTTTGAAATAATTTTAAAAAATGTAAAAAAAAAATCGTCTGCGAATATCATTTCCGGTTATTCTCAAAACGAGGCTTTGTGATTTTTTTTTCCTTGATAGCCTTTGGCTATTGGTGTCCGAGTGAAGGCAACTGGGGGAGGCGGCAGGCAGAAGGCGTGGCTTACTTTACGTGATAAGAATAAGAAAGTCTTGGCTGTGTCTCGACGTCTTAAAGGTTTAGAAGAAGACGTCAAAAAAGATATGTCTACAGTTTTCTTTGTTATTTTGCCGGCCAAGGTTTGAACATAATGCTTTATAGCTGTTTACAGATTACAGATCTTCAACTCAAGAAAACTTAAAGAAACTAGAAAAGACGCAAAATAGGTTTAGAGTAACACCATTAGTAAAATCACTTTAATTAGACTAAAAGGTAAGGTAGCAATAATACATGAAACATTGAGCCATAATTTATGAAAACAAAAACAAAACGTCATAAAAATACTCAGAAAGACAAAGCAGATAAAGGCTAATTTCTTATTCCATAGGCTAGGACAAATTCTTCCCTGGTGTTATTAGAGAATTGAATGAGTAGCCTGAATGAACCAGGAAAGCCAGCGACTTGGCAGAGTTTAAGTCACTGATTAACATGCTTGACTAGATTTGACACAGATACACGCGTAGGACGCAATCATCTTTTCTTTTGAAGTAACGTCTGTAATTTATAAGATAAGAAGATAAGATAATAAGACGAACCTGTCACACCATTGTTTGTTAGACATTACGACATGAACTACAGTACAGTTAAGACTCATGGGTAACACTTTTCACGTGAAAGTTTGCGCGGAATGATGGGTAAAAAGCCTCGTTCTGAGAGCGGACCACATGGACTAGACAGTGAATTGTTATTTTATGCTTAATAAAAGTGATGTCTTCTACCAGTGAGTTAGTTTATGAATCTACATGATTGTTGTGATAGTACTCAGTAAATCTGGTAGACATATGCAACAACAAATTTGGTATGAAGAAGGATATTTAATTAATACACAACAGATATTCTAATAATACCTGACTTACTTACTTACTTAGACTTAGGTCCTTCCGCGACGTTCGGCGCGTTGGGTGGCAAGCTGTCTCCATAAAGAACTGTCACTGGCAATGTCTGAATAGATACAAAGAAACAACTTTGCAGAACCTTCAATGAAGAAGATAATTATCTGCATATAATTAGAGACTGCTAAAAGTGATTGGTTCTCCGATTCAGGTGACTCATTTCAAGCTCTATTAGCACTAGAGAAGAAAGAGCACTTGTTCGAATTTGTCCCAGCAAAAGAGAATAAGAAATGTGCCTTTTATCTTTATGTTTTTCTGGGTATTTTAGTAGAATATGTTTCTGCTTTATGGATTATGGTAATGAGATCTAACAGCTCATGGATTGGGCATTTGAGTTTGTGCTAATAATATCTAGCTTATAAATTACAGACGTTTCTCCAAAAAGAATATAATTACGTCCTACGCATTTCATGTGTCAATCTAGTCGTGCATATTAATCGGTCCCTTATGAATATTCATGAATACACCAAGATAGAACATTAACTAGTTAAATTAAAAGTCAATATCTCCAACATAAGTAGTTGAAGAAAAAATGTTTGTCAGTTTGAGTTATTACATTCTTATTTTGTATGTATAATTTATAAGTGTAAATAGTACTACACATGACAACGGTACGAGAATTTAAAAGCATATGTTTTTGTGTGTATGGTTTTGTTTGGGGGGAGGGGGTTCAGAGTAGTACACTCTGATGATCTTCCTATATGATTCCGACAAAAATCTAGATCTAAGAATTAGTTTCGATGTCAGCCATATTGTTTTGTTTTCCCCGGAAGCCATAAAGAGAAAAAAAAATGATAGCAATGAATGTATACTTTATTGCTCCTTCCCTTTGATGTGGGAGATGGGAATTAGGTTGTATTCAGATCTTAACACATTTTCTTGTGGGTGGAGAACGAAATCCTAGAAAACTTTACGACCATATTTTTTGACTCACTATCGATTCAGATAGCATGGTAAAAATAAGGAAATGAAAGCTGCTTCATTGCCGAGTCCATATATTTATATTGTTACGTATTTCTCTTTTTCCAACATAATGTACTGGTGGCATTTTACGTCTCAGGAGATGATCTTTTCCCTTTACCATATCTTGTGGGAATAAAGAGGTCAATCCTTGATACACAGCTTTGGTCACAGGTTGGGTCACAGGTTGGGCATCTGTAATCACCAGGTTTCGTTGCACTTTCACCCTTCAATCTACAACTGTTGCGTATGACATCTGCAATTCGGGACAATTCCTTTAGGCTCACTCTACATCTGGATCTATCCAGTGCCGCTTTTTCCAAAGTTTTGGTGTCGATTTTGAAGAGCTTCATGTCGCGTTTGCATACATCAGCGTACCTTAAAGGTGGACGAACAGCGGCTCTCCTGTAATAGACCCACAATTAAAATCAATGCTAAGAACTTCATAACGTAAATGTCAGTTTCATGCAACTTTAGTTACTTTAAAAAATCTAGCGATTTGTAACTGCATACAAGTAGAGTAGACGACTTTACAATTATGACACTTCACTGTAACACTCTGCCCTTCGCTGTACTTATCTGCCCTTTGTTGTACTTCTCTGCCCTTCAATGTACTTCTCTGCCCTTCATTGTACTTCAATGTACTTCTCTGCACTTCAATATACTTCTCTGCCCTTCATTGTACTTCTCTGCACTTCAATGTACTTCTCTGCACTTCAATGTACTTCTCTGCACTTCAATGTACTTCTCTGCCCTTCATTGTATTTCTCTGCACTTCAATATACTTCTCTGCTCTTCGTTGTACTTCTCTGCCCTTCGTTATATTTCTAAGCACTGCACTGTACTTCTCTGCCCTTCATTGTACTTCAATGTACTTCTCTGCACTTCAGTGTACTTTTCTGCACTTCAATGTACTTCTCAGCCCTTCAATGTACTTCTCTGCCCTTTGTTGTACTTCAATGTACTTCTCTGCTCTTCATTGTACTTCTCTGCACTTCAATGTATTATATTATATTATATGTTATATTAGATTACATTATAGCATAATAAAGTATAGTATTGTAAAGTGCAGTGCATATGTATTTGCTACTTGAGTTTTACGGAGTGCTCATATACTTAAGAAAGCAGTGAAAGAGACCGTGTTTTTAAACAGCTGTAGAGAAGGAAGTTCTTCCGTCAAGCCAACACGATCCCGTATTAAGTTGAATTCATCTTTGTTTCTCCTGTTCCTAGTTTCCTTACCAATAGGGCCCTACCTGTGGTCTCTTGTTGGTTCATTCCAGGCCAATGTTGCTGGGAATGCCCTATAATTGTGAGTAATGTGATGTGTGCGTGTGACGCACAGAGCAGCACAGGGACGAACTGGGTCATCTAAATCTCTACTTGATTTTTTGTTTCATTACTGTTATGGAGTGTGTGTGTGTGTGTGTGTGTGTGTGTGTGTGTGTTTCTATGGTGACTGTGGGACGAGGTTAGCGAATGATGCAACATAGTTGGCATTGTCGTCATTTGGTCTGAGTTAGGGGAGACGACTCCAGAACGTGAGACTGAAAGGTGGTGTTATTGTAGTGAGTTATTGGTTAAACGATATTGTTACTATTACTACATTTATTTCATTTATCACAGGTTGGATTGTATCTATATTATTAATAAAGCGTTATTTAGTTTCTTCACAAAAGGAAGTTATTCAAGTTATTTAAATATTATTTTAGTCAAGATACAATACGCCTACAGCGGTTTAGTTGTCTACCAGCAGCTTGGTGCTACAAGTCAACGACCGGTTACAACAGATGACTTAATTCTAATATAAGCTTAACCTTGGTTAGGCCAATAATAGAATATGCCTCCTCTGTTTGGGACCCCTCAACTCAAGAAAACATTAAGAAACTAGAACAGACACAAAATAGAGCAGTGCGATTCATAACAAACGAATATTCACATTTGACTAGAGTAACACCTTTAGTAAAATCACTAAATTTAGAAAGCCTTCAGGACAGAAGGCTCAAAAGTAAAGTAGCAATAATACATAAAACACTGAACCATAATCTTCAAATACAAAAACAAAATTTAATAAAATACTCTGAAAGACACAAAGATAAAGGCACATTCCTCATCCCATATGCTAGGACAAATTTGTACAAATACTCCTTCTTCCCTAGTGCTATTAGAGCATGGAATGGGTTGCCTGAGCTAGCCAGGAAAACCAGTGACTTGGCAGAATCTAAGTCATTGGTTAATATGCATGACTAAATGCATGACGCGTAGGACGTAATCATCTTCTTTTTTTGAAGTAACGTCTGTATTATATAAGATAAGATAAGATAAGATAAGATAAGCTTTGCCTTGTTTTTTAAATGATAATTATTTTGATGCTTCTATTTTAAAGTAGGGATTGCTTTTATCACTTGTATTTAAAGTGGGGATTGCTTTTATCACTTGTATTTAAAGTGGGGATTGCTTTTTATCACTTGTATTTAAAGTCGGGATTGCTTTTATCACTTATATTTAAAGTGGGGATTACTTTTATCACTTTTATTTAAAGTGGGGATTGCTTTTTATCACTTGTATTTAAAGTAGGGATTGCTTTTATCACTTGTATTTAAAGTGGGGATTGCTTTTATGACTTGTATTTAAAGTGGGGATTGCTTTTATCACTTCTATTTAAAGTGGGGATTGCTTTTATCACTTGTATTTAAAGTGGGGATTGCTTTTATCACTTGTATTTAAAGTGGGGATTGCTTTTATCACTTGTATTTAAAGTGGGGATTGCTTTTATCACTTCTATTTAAAGTGGGGATTGCTTTTATGACTTCTATTTAAAGTGGGGATTGCTTTTATCACTTGTTTTTAAAGTTGGGATTGCTTTTATCACTTGTATTTAAAGTGGGGATTGCTTTTATCACTTGTATTTAAAGTGGGGATTGCTTTTATCACTTGTATTTAAAGTGGGGATTGCTTTTATCACTTCTATTTAAAGTGGGGATTGCTTTTATGACTTCTATTTAAAGTGGGGATTGCTTTTGTCACTTCTATTTAAAGTGGGGATTCGTGTGTTGCCCATGTATCAAGTGGGTCTTGTCAAGGGGTCCTTACAATTCAATGTTTTCTATCTCCCCGTATCATCAAAATGATACTAATGATTTCGAATTCTTTGAGATTCTCTTGCTGAATACTGACTAGTTTATTCTCTTATCTTATAAAATACAGACGTTACTTCAAAAATAGAAGATGATTACGCCCTACGCGTGTCCTTGGTTAATCTAGTCATGCATGTTAATCAATGGCTTAAATTCTGCCGAGTCATTGGTTTTCCTGGCTGACTCAGGCAACCCATTCCATGCTCTGCTAGCACTAATTTCGCAGTAGTTATGACGTCATAATCTAGACGCCAGTACCATAATGAAAATGTTATTTATTTTTTCTTGGGGGAAAATTTTAGTGGAAAAGATTATGAAACTAATTAGCTTAAAGGCTGGGTTAACAAAAAAAACCGGGTCGATGTCTCAAGTTAGTTTAAAGATCTCGCCCGTGATAGAGAAATCCTGCCCTTTGTTTTACGAAACAATATCTTTCCGCTATTAATTGTGAGAATATCAGACCGGGGATGCACTTCTGTTGTTCATAATAACAGGAAGGTCCTCTGATTGTTTCATAATCTGTTCTCTTGGATTTCTAGCTATGCATTATAAAGACCTGTAGATTGTTAAGGACTGTTGTTGACTTGTAGCACCAAACTGCTGGTAGACAACTAAACCGTTGTAGGCTTTGCAATAATTTAAATAACTACTTTGTGAATAATACTGAATATAAATTTTTTTAAATTATAGACAAAATCAGTTTGTGATGAAATGCAATAAATATAGTAGACTTTGGCCAAAATATAAAATGGTATTCTAAACCAATTCAAAGTTTGAAGATAATTACATCCTAGCCCAAACTTACCGATGGACGACGAGGAATGGCAGCGGGCCGTCTTCGAACCAAAAACGACCGAACTACCTTCCAAAGTGCATACCGCACATTGTCTGTAGAGCAGGTGTTCTCAACCTGTGGGTCGCGACCCCCTTGGGATTGACGA
Organism: Biomphalaria glabrata; assembly: GCF_947242115.1. Lineage (NCBI taxonomy): Eukaryota > Metazoa > Mollusca > Gastropoda > Planorbidae > Biomphalaria > Biomphalaria glabrata. The sequence continues at coordinate 51,963,487 of NC_074715.1, forward strand.
TTTGCCAGGGGTCGCCAAAGGCCATCGAAAAAATGGATTTTGTCTATTCTTCTATAGGTGTGTGTGTGTGCGGGGGAGGGGGTCGCGGCAGAGTGGGAGATTGTAAAAGGGGTCGCCGAGCATAAAAGGTTGAGAACCGCTGCTGTAGAGTGTAGAAGAACAGAAATATTTAAGCTTCTACGCTAATCCAAGTTTTGTGTCAATTTGATATTTATTTTATGTAGCTAGTCGAAGTTGACTGACCTGTAGTCCGCGTCCGCACTGTAAGAAGCGCTGACCTGTAGTCCACACTGTAAGAAGCGCTGACCTGTAGTCCACATTGTAAGAAGCGCTGACCTGTAGTCCACACTGTAAGAAGCGCTGACCTGGCTAGTTTCGTGGAGGCGGTAATGGTGTCATATAATCAACTATTGATTATGTCTAGTGACAAAACAAAGAAACTAATAAGCTGAAGATTTATTTAAAGACATGGGTCACTGTCCAATAAATTAGATTTTTCTTGCTGTACAGTGGGGGTGAGAGAGGGAGAGAGAGAAACGGGGAGGAGAAGGGGTGGGAGAGAGAGAGAGAAGGGAGAGGTAGTGAGAGAGTGATAGTGAAAGAAAGAAAAAGATACAGAAAAGAATAACAAGAAATGCAGCTAGAAGAAAAGAGAAAGATACAACAGAAATAGAAAACATGTTAACTGGTATCTGGAAATTTAGGCACCGGAAATTTAGGCACCGGATATTTAGGCACCCGGAAATTGCATAATTACAATTTTAAAAACTCACCAGTCAACCATAGGGGTTGGTGATGGAGAGAAGCAATGAGTGGAGAATCATCTCTACCTTCCCTCCCCTGAATCCTGTGCTTTTAATATTATATAATGACTCAGGAGTAATTTGTTTCCACACATTCTCATGATTGTCATTTTTCCCCATTTTTCAGCTTTTCTTTAGTTGGAATCGCTGTAGTTGCTATTTATTATAAAGTCACCGATAGCCCATAGCCTAAGGATAAAATATACGTTAACATTTTTAAAATTATTTTCAAAATTAAGGTCGCTAATTAAAGAGTGCCTAATTATCCGGTGCCTAATTTTCCGCCTTGTCAAAAAGGGCCTAATTATCCGGTGCCTAAATTTCCGGTGCCTAAATTTCCGGGTGCCTAAATTTCCAGGTGCCTAAGTATTCGGGTGCCTAAATTTCCGGGTGGCTTAATATCCGGTGCCTAAATATCCGTAAATATGCGGTGCCTAAATATCCGGTGCCTAAATTTCATAAATTCTGTTCAACTACATGTTTCGAAGAAAAGTTTTTTATGTTTTATTTTACACGTTTTGGGTGTCCTTTCATTCAAAGTGAGAACCACCAATCCGCTGATTCACCATGGTTCCACTTAATAAGTCTTTTAGGAACTCAGTAAGTTTGCCTGCTCCGGATGTGGCAAAATATGTAGGTCACAGCTGGGGCTGCGAATCCACGGGAAATACTGCATTCCTCATTGATCTTCGGTCTCGGAGACAAGCCTTATATATAAGTATGTAAGTGTTCCAATACCTCCCATGGTATACTCTCATAGTTCTTGGGGCACAAACCTTACCTCCTCAGTCAAAAATAGATGGGGGTGGGAAGCAGCAGATAGGATTTAAACTCGAGGCCATTGTGATGGCAGTCCGAAATGCATATCACACGACTTGGCAACCCATTACCTTATTGGAACGTATTGTTTGTAGCTGGAAAGTATTGTCGACGGGGCGATAGAGTTAATTTTGTGTGTGACGATACACGTAACACAAGCAATGTCACCTGCTGCATGACAGTAAGCTGTGCCAAGGGACAGTACTCGTATTTAAAAGTAAAGTTTCCCTTTCAGACTTTGCGATCCATGGGGCAGATGGTGTTAAGGTCATCTGTTTCTATGGCCGACGGTTAAAGAGCAGAGTGTCATGTGGCCAGCACAACGATCAATGGCCTTTACTTACCCCAACTAAAGTCAGGTACCGGTTAGAGTTGGGTGGATTCGGGGGCGTCCTAAAAATCCCGAAATTCATAATCCAAGTCTTCACTGAGAATCGAACCCAGAACGCCAGGTTCGGAAGCCAAGCGCTTAACCACTCAGCCACCTCGAGCTCTAGTACTAGTATGGCCATTACAAAAATCACCCGTGATTGATCATGTGATCTAAAGCCTTCAGGAGAAACAGATACAGGGTGTGTGAGTCAGTTCAGTACAGGACAGCGAGGAGACCGGGACTGTTAGTTTATCATGAAGTCAGTCCGGGGTGAAGCAGTACGAGTCCAGGATGAGATAGACAGACAGTAGAGTTTAGTTCGGTATTACGCTGATGTACAGTGTAGCAAGTTTATTGTGTTGCCAATTGTGTCATATTTGCTGTTATTTATTTACTCATTAAAGTAATACATTATTTTGTAACTCCTGTTGTCAAGTTCTTGGGTTTATATGTAGGGTGTTGAGCGGTTACAGGAAGGCCTGATTAAGGGAGAGCATCGTAACACAACCTTATAATACAGACATGTAAAGAAAGAAAGTTCTAATAGAAGATCTGAATCAATAGGACAACATGAAGAGCAGAGAGAACTTCCGAAGACATAAAAATATAGAAATTAATCTTATTAGCTAGAGGTGTTAATTAATTGCACATAACGGAAAGAGCTTTTTCTAATCATTCTTCATTGAGAACTTATTTAATTTGATGATTTCCGTATATGTGTACACGTCTTTGTACATGTCTTTGTACTTTGTACTGAAGGGGGTTGAAACTCAAAACTCCTTTGGCTACGCTAATAGCATTCTGTGAGTCTTTGGTGTGTTTTCGTTGCACTTTCACCCTTCTTTCTACTACTGTTGTGTATGACATCTGCAATCCAGGACCCTTCGTTTATGCTCTTTCTCCATGTTACTCCATGCTACTTTTTCCCCAGCTTCATGTGTCGATTTTGAAAAGCTTCATGTCGCGTTTGCATACATCAGTGGACCTTAAAAGTGGGCGACCAGCGGCTCTCCAGCCTTCTATTAGATCGCCATACAGAATGCCATTAGGTCGACTTCCACTCCACATCATCTTGTCAGTATCCCTATGTTGTGGACGGTCGTTGACTTGTAACACCAAACTGCTGGTAGACAACTTAACCGCTGTATGCTGATTATATTTTAACATAACTGAGCGCCTAAAGCGCAGCACGGAAAACCAACTCCTAGATACCCCCTCCCCACCCCACCCCACTGGTCCACAGATGAGATTGGACCAAAGCGCTCTGAGCATGCTATAAGAATGAAAATAGCGCTATATAAAAGCTATGATAATAATTTAAAAAAAATATAAAACTTGAAAACACTTGAATAAATTCTTTGTGAACAGAAATAAATATAATATTTGTTTCACTAAAGACAAATTCAACTTGAGATGAAATGAAATAAATGAAGTAGACTTTAGTAATAATATAAAATGGTATTTTAAACAGAATACAAAAACACGTCTTTACACTCTGGCGTCCTAGACTCGTTTGGCGTACTTAACACAGCTTACGACATCCCCGCTTATCTTACATCATTCACACAGCATGGCCAATAACCAATCGCTAACGTCTTCTCACCGTCAGCATAGAAACACACACAAACACAGACTCCATAACACCCTGCCTTGTATTTAAATATGTTTGAAGCATCTGCATAAGTAGCTCATACTTAACCTTGGTTGGGCCAATAATAGAATATGCATCCTCTGTTTGGGACCCCCTCAACTCAAGAAAACATTAAGAAACTGGAACAGACACAAAAATAGAGCAGTGAGATTCATAACAAACGAATATTCACTTTTGACTAGAGTAACACCTTTAGTAAAATCACTAAAATTAGAAAGCCTTTAGGACAGAAGACTCAAAAGTAAAGTAGCAATTATACATAAAACTCTGAACCATAATCTTCAAATATAAAAACAAAATTTAATAAAATACTCAGAAAGACATAAAGATAAAGGCACATTCCTCATCCCATATGCTGGGACAAATTAGTACAAATACTCCTTCTTCCCTAGCGCTATTAGAGCATGTAATGGGTCGCCTGAGCTAGCCAGGAAAACCAGTGACTTGGCAGAGGTTAGGTCATTGGTTAATATGCATGACTAAATGCATGACGCGTAAAACGTAATCATATTCTTTTTTGAAGTAAAGTCTGTATTATATAAGATAAGATAAGAAACAGTTAATATGTTTTACGCGGCTATCCTTTTACTGCTCTCTCCCGTTCAACATCGCCTAGCCTGTATCCTCGCTGCCTCTCACAGTCTTCGTGCTGATTGCATGAGACATACATATCTCTATGACACCCTTGACAAGTCCCTCGACACTCACGAAAGGACATCCTCTTAGAGCGTACAGTGTCACGCCATGTTTAGCACTCAGACGACGGGCGCCAAAGACGCATGCGAGTGGGCCAGCACAAGCTTCCAGCTTCACAATGATCGGATGACTAGATCTAAGTGTGTGCTGACTGATTGAGAGGTCTCTGCACATCACTCGGCTCGTTTCGCCATGTTTTAAGGTGTGCTGTCATCCAGTGCACCGAATGCGATGAAACAGGAAGTGATGTTGAGATTATCACATGCTGTGTTGACATGCGCAATAACAACATCAAGTCACGTGATAATATAACCGATACAACAAAACTTATGTCTTAGAACCTAAGTTGTTTGCTTTGGTTTTTAACTTCTAAATGGCGAATAAAAAAATATAGACAAGCAAAATGCACAAAATACTTAAAAAAACAAAAAAAAAACAAAGCTTATATTAAGTGTACAGTTAGTTTGGATCAGTCATGTAATTACATTTGTAATAGATCTACACTAACAATAAAAAATCTGTGCGATTAGAATTATTTTTTTACCAATTGCTTTTGTTTTGCATAATTTCATGCTTTTAGCGTTCTCAATACGCTATGATTCTATCACTTATCTGGACCAGTTGAAATGGGGAAGAACAAGGCATCTTGGTGATCTTTTTTAAGGGTATTAACCAAAAAAAAACCAAAAAAACGAACGACCTGAATTTGAACTTGTGAGCTAAAGCCTTCTCAGACGTCTCAAGTCAAAACGGTAACTATTCTGCCAGCGAAGAGTCTATGAACAGTTTTCTATGTATAGTTTTCATAAAGGGATACCACTTTAAAAGTACATCTGTTCAGTTAGAATCAACAGAACAATGAAAAATCATAAGGAGCAATAATCGGAGAAAATAACTTATAGGCTCAGGACTGAACATGCCTCACTCTTTAGAGAGCTACACTACATACGTCACAACGGACTGGCATAAGTCACGTGACGATCGCTGGGAGCCTTGTGCCTACGCTGTCCGTGTCGTGTCGTCTGCTCGACCAGATAAGTTGATAGGATTCTCTGCAGGTCGTCATAACCTAAACAAAATCAATACCTGGTTATGAGTGCTCTCTTTCACAGTGGTGTAACTTTTTTTTTATTTTTTTTTTTAAATCTTATCTTCTAAATTACAGACGTTACTTCAAAAGTGAAAATAATTATTACATCCCGCCGACCTGCCTATCCATGTGTGAATCTAGTCATGTATATTAATGAGTGACTTAACCTTTGCCAAGTCGTTGGTTTTCCTGGCTGATTCAGGCAACCCATTCTATTCTCTAATGGCACTAGGGAAGAAGGAGCACTTGCATGATTTGTTCCAGAGTCTAGAGTATTGAATAAGAAATGTGCCTTTATCTTTGTGTTTGAGTATTTTATTAGGTTTTGTTTTGTGTATTTGTAAAATTATGGTTCAGTGTTTGATGTATTATAGCCACTGTAGTTTTAATTCTTATGTACTGACTTGATAGCTGAAGTCCCTGTCTCTATGTGCCTTTTATAACTGTAAATAAATACATCGACTATTGTTACCTCCTTTCGCTGAGAGCTAGCCTTGTATATACTACAATAGCTTATCAAAACTTCCTTTATTTAGCGCTCCGGAGACACCAAAAAGCTTACTATTAATAGTTTTCCCGCCATGTATGAACATCTCCAATAAATTATTCATGATAGTATTTGAACAATATGACAAAGTGTACGAATACATTCATTTCTAAAGAAACAAAAAAGATAATTTGTTTTTATTCATCATATTTATTCAAGTCATCAAAACAATACAATACAGTTTTGATGTAGCTAAATAACTCTAAATGATTCACACATCTGCAAGTTGATATGGATGGCTACATTCCATTGTATTGTGGTGGCTGCTGAGTGTTACTTCAAACTGATGGCTGCCTGGTCGTGCGGTTTGCGCGCTGGACTGTCGTTTAGATTTATCGATGGTCCCGGGTTCAAACCCTGCCCGCTCCCATCCCCCGTCGTCCTGCGGGGAGGTTTGAACTAGGAAGTAAATTATCTTTAACACTGAAGGAACATCCGAAACATGGTAAACATTTTACAAACAAACTGAGTCTTGGTTTGTGTCCTGGTTACTTTTGGCAAAGATTGATGCATTCGTCGATGGTTTCAAAGTTGTTTAGCTGTGCCACGACAACCTCTTGGCAACTGTTAGTTGTAGCACCGTAGTAGATCTTTTTCCTGTCCATTCTGCATGGCCCTCTGTCCACGTCTAGCAGACAGTCCGAGGCTGAAATATAAGAGACAACACTTCAAAAGTTTACTATCTTCTGGCGTCTTCTTTGAAATGGAAAATACATAGTCTCGGATGGCTGCCTGGTCGTGAGGTTTGCGCGCTGGACTGTCGTTCAGATTTATCGATGGTCCTGGGTAATTATCTTCAACTCTGAAGGAACATCCGAAACATGTAAAACATTTTACAAACAACTTCAGAAACTTGACTCAATAATTTGTTCACTAGACAAAACGCAATGACTGCCAACATCAATGTGTCGGGAAATCGTAGATACTTGTTTATGTTATGTGTAACGTCGTGAGAATGTGTTTACGACAACGATTAAGTCTGCTACCGTCTAAATGTCTTACAAACGCGACAGCTGCCTATATCAATGGTTACCTGAGACTTCGGTAGAAACTCGAGAACGACATGAAATTGTCCTAATTTAACTGCTATTATAAATTATGTAATCTAATCTAATACGTATGAGGCTCAAAGAAAAGCCATCACCGAATACGGCTGACTGACTGGACTGTCGTCTCGGGTTCAATTTTTTCCCACCGCCTTCTCCCGCCAGCATGCGGGAGGTTTGTTCTAGTAGGATGTAATAATTATTAAGTCTGAAGTAACATGCAAAACATATTTTTTTTAAAAAGCATTAAGTTAGCTAGACAGGGAGAAGAGAAATTAAATCGGCCTTTGGTAGACAACATCATTGTCCGCGTTGGGTGTGGCAAAATATGTAGGTCACAGCTTGAAATGCGTAGATAAATGAAATACTCCACCCGTTAACCTCAGCCTTACATATTCTTTGCTTGACTTTCTAACCCAGATGTCTTGGGTTCAGCTTCCGGTGAAGAAGTGAATTATCAACTTTTTGGGATTTTTAAAGTAAAGCCCCTGTATACCTGCTGACATAACACAAAAGAGATACAAGACACCGATAGCAAAGACAAACAGACACAAACACTCTTTTGTTCCCCTGGCAATCAAATCATTAAATAGGAACAATCTGGTATAAACTTTGTCACATGTAAATTATGAGTGAGCCTGGTGTGAATGTACACTTTGGTTTCTTATAGTTATAATGTTTTTTGTTTGGTGTAATGCACAAATTGTAAGACTAGTTTCCATACGGACAATAAAGATTATTATTATTATTATAAAAGGGCGAGTATTCATTCTCTGGCGCTGCCAGGGTCGAGTTTCGCTAAAGAGAAACAAAATTCACCGTAGTCCCTTTAACAGTTTCCACTGAGGAATTTTCTGGTGATGTGGCAGGTCTGCAGCAGTACCGCCCTCTTACAGGCAACGAAGATGTTCCTAGGAATGCCAAGGGACTTGAAGGTATCTGTGAGGTCAGTTGTTATTATTCCCTCGGTTGATATAACAATGGGGTATATTGTTATTTTAGATAATTTCTATAAACGCTTAATCTCCAAGCCAAGGTTCCCATATTTTCGTTGTTTTTCCAGCTCAGTTTTTTTTTTAATTATGAGATAGTGGTACGGCGATGTCAATAATGGTAGCGGCCTTTTCTTTTTTATCGATGAGCAGCAGATCAGGACGATTAAAATCTACCGTTTTGTCAGTCAAAATAGGCCTATCCCAGTACAGTAGATGATCCGTAGACTCGAGAACCTCTTGTGGTGAGTATTTATAATATGGAGGAGTATCCTTACCGATCAAATTGTGTGTCAAAGCCAAGTGCTGGTGTATTAGCTTTGCAACTTGGTTATGGCGACCTAGGTAGGCAGATTCCGACAGGGCTGAACATCCCGCCATTATGTGTTCAATTGACTCACCCACATTTCCACATTTTCGGCATTTGTCAACAATATTGAGTTTAAGGATATGCTTCTCGTAATTTTTTGTTCTAATGACTCTGTCCTGTATTATTATTATTATTACTATACACCCAACTGTATTGAATACCTAACATACGTTGAGGGAAGTAAAGGTGATTTAGTTATGGCGCTAGTCGTTGTGCTGGATACATAATGTCCTTGTTAACCGACAGCCATGAATGAGCTACGCATTTTCTGCCCATAAAGAGCAAGCTCTGTAAGCGGTACTCTCACTTACCAGCCACTATAGTATAAAGAAAACAATGAAAAGATGTCGAATAGTACGTCAGCAGGCAGGGCCGGTCTTAGCCCACTGCAACCTATGCGGTCGCAGTGGGCCCCGCGCTTTCATAGGCCCCCGCGCTAATTCTAGGTGTAGTTATTAAAATGCAAAATATATACGAAAAATTCCTGGAAATCTGAATTCAAATTTTCTATAAAAAAAACTCATTAAAAATCTGAAAAATAGACAAATTTTCATTTGTGGATGTCTGTCATTGCAGAAAACGCCAATCCTACTCGCGATAAAAGAAAAAAAAGGCATTGTCAGCTTTCATTTCATAAAATGTAATAATCGGGTGAATTTTCACCTTAATCGGAAGTTCCAATACTTTATTTGCTTTCATAGTCACTGGCATATAAATATGCAATAGGTTTCAAGGTTCGTAAAGTAAAGTTTATTAGATTGCAATTTTGTACTTAGTAAAGAATGAATAAAATTCAAAATCGAATTTATTTTCTAATACAGCATCTTAATTTTCACTTTTTATCCTTATTCCCACCCAGACTAGGCCCCGCGCAATCAGTTTCGCATAGGGCCCCGCAATTGTTAGGACCGGCCCTGTCAGCAGGTATACAGTAATTAGTATGTGTCATTGCATCTAGTCAAATGTGTATAAAAATTTCCTTTTTTTACGTCTAGATATGACGTTTATGCTCATCTTTGATCTTACAACACAAAAGAGTAACTGTTATTGGGTGTGTGTGTGTCTTAGGTGATATGGAAAGGGAGTATTTATTGTTAGTTGTAGAGAGGGAGCATTAATTTAATGTTAGTGTTAATGTGTTGACCAAAAGACATCTGAAATGAACAGAGTCGCAAAGAGACAAACGACAACAAATTTGGTCATCATTTTCAGCTGGTTGTTGAAGTCTGGAGACTAGAAGCGGCTCTGGTGGTGTACTACATTAGTACAAATACTCCTTCTTCCCTAGTACTATTAGAGCATGGAATGGGTTGCCTGAGTCAGCAAGGAAAACCAATGACTTGGCAGACTTTTAGTCTTCGATTAACATGCATGATGACTATATTGACTTAGGAGCATCACTAGGATGTTATTATACTAGTTTTGTAAGTAACGTCTGTATTTTATAAGATAACATGTACATACATGCTTAATTTTAACACACTTTGGAATGATATTTTTTTTTTTTTAAATTTTATTTGAATCTGAGCAGATTCTAACATGCGTGACTAGATTAACACATCGATGTGCGTAGGACGTAATTATCTTTATTTTTAAGGAAAGTCTTTGTAATAGAAATGTTCCCTAGTAGCAGTAGGGATTGGAACAGGTTGCCTGAATCAGCCAGGAAAACCTACAGCAGTTTGAGTCTCTGGTTAACATGCAGAACTAGATAGCAGAACTAGATTAACAGGACTATTACTTTGAGCTGTTGCGAGGATGTTTGTATAACAAACAAATACAAAAACAATTAAGCTATTATATGAAACGTGTATAATTTCTATAATGATCTTAATATAATGCGAGGTATTTCCATTTTAGGAATCATTTAGTATAAAGCATTTGATAAAATGTTATTTAAAAAAAAGAATTGAAAAGTCATGGCAATTAGTTTTAGGTTTTTATTTTACTCAGCAAAAGAATTGGCCTAAAGACAATTTCGGAAACCAAAAAGTTCATTAGTATTGCTTCAATTAGACCGTGACTGTGATGCTGTGGGTGCGTTCGAGTCTGTGTCCTATTTACTTCTGGCAAATACTGACACATTCTTCTAGGGTCTCAAAGTTGTTAGCGTTGCCATCACAACCACCGTAACTAAACTTTTTACAGGCCACGGCGTCGAAGTAAAACCTTGGCAGATCCATCCTACAGAGTCCCTCTTTCAACTCCAACAGACAGTCGGCTTCTGGAAAAAACAAAACAAGGGAGATAAATTAACGCTTTCAATTTCTCAATGTCCATTCTTCTTTTAAAATTCACTACAGCTTTTTATAAAATTTTAACTTTAACGTTTGTCTTGCAGAATATATTTTGTTATGGGTTCGCGAGAGGCGTCTTGAGAGGCTTCTGGAACGAAATTGATTCCAAAAGCTTTTTTTTGGAGGCATTTCATCAATACCAATAGTTATAGTAGGCCTCAGCAATGAATTTCGACGTCACAACATGTGGGCAGTGGAGACCAATAGCTCGTTGTCACGTCGTACAGGCCTGTGACGTGGCATCGAGTTATTGGTCTCCATTGCCCACCGGTTGTGACGTCGAAAGTCAGTGCTGAGTTTAGTTTGTTGCTACAAGTCAACGACCGTCCACAACAGGGTGCCACGCTGAAGCCGGGAAAAGACATATTTGAGTATTTCTAAGTTTTGTGGGGGGAAGCGTGGTCGAGAGGCTAAGTACGCTTGAGCTTGGCTTGTCTTGTCCACCTATGAAGGGGACTCGAGGTTCGACTCCCGACTCGATCTGAGATGCGTTTACTGAGCGCCTGAAGCCTTCACGGAAAACCTTCTCCCAGATACCCCCACCACCCCACTGGTCCACAAATGAGATTGGAACAAAAGCGCTCTGAGCATGCTATAAGCATGAAAGTTTCGCTATATAAAAGCTATAATTATTATTTAGTGCTATACGCCTTGATCTTACTAATTAAGTGCAGATCTAACATTAATATTTGTCAAACTTAAGTCAATCTTACCGCATTAAAGTCGTATTGTACTTACCAGTGTGTTGACCAAAAGACATCTGAATGAACAGAGCCGCAAAGAGGCAGAAGACAACAAATTTGGTCATCATTTTCAGCTGGTTGTTGACGTCTGGAGACTAGAAGCGGCTGTCGTGGTGGTGTAGAGTGACTTTCTCAGTGAAGTGACTAGGTTTATATAGGAGTTGTGTACACTTGATTCAGGGATTCGGGCCTACAATCGGTGTGTGGTAGCGATCATAAAATTTTACAATGTACCTCATTTTGATTTGAATTATACATTATTGTTTGTACTTCAGGTATCATGAATACAATTAGCATATTTCATCTTAACTTACTGTTAAAGCTTAACCATTGCGAAATAGTTTGTTCTAATTATTCTGAGTGGAAGCAATAAATGTCGCAATTTATTTGATATCAGTCTCTAGCTACGCATACACCAATAAATGTTTGACACTATTAGCTTTAAAAAAAAAAAGTGAAAAATTTGATTTTAAATTTCATATATTGACTAGCTTACATCTAGGATACTGCTGAAAGCTTTTTAAACAATGATACATTTTATTTTTTTTTAAAGATATCCATAAATAGGTTACTACATGTATGTTTGTTTTTATGATTTTTTTTTATGTATAAAGATAATAGATTTTTAGAAATTTTAAAAAGATTGATTTGTCAGTTCCAGACATTCATTCAGTGATTAAGATTATTGCCTTATAGTTTAGATCTCTTTAGATAATAGCAGGGCTTGAACTCCTGATCATTGTGAAGATGGTCCAGATTCTAACATTTATTTCTCGCTACTGAGGGACAGTGATCAACCGACTTATATTTAATCTTTAAGAAAGGGAAAGCACTCACAAGAAGGGCTAAGAAAAAGCTTCACCCTCAAGTTGTTCCCCTTTCACACCTTGTAGTCTATTGGTCATCTGTTTCTGTGGCCTACGGTTAACGAGGATGTCCTGTGGTCAGCACAACGAACAACCGCCTTTACTTTTCCCCAACTAATGTCAGGTACCCATTAGAGTTGGATGGACTCAGAAGCGCCCAAAGATCCCGAAATTAATCATCCAAATCTTCACCAGGTTTCGAACCTAGGTCCCCAGTAACATCATCTGTCCCATGGATCGCAAGGTCTGAGAGGGGAAACTTTACTTTACTGACACCCTCAAAGCGTCTCTGAAAACCTTCAGCATTGATCCTACAACCTGGAAGACGGAACCAAATGATAGAGCATCATGGCGTCGCGCTGTGAAAACGGGGGCACTATATTTACGACCCTACAGGTTAATGAGGGTACAAGGTGACCAGCACAGTGACCAACCGCCCTTCCTCTCCACAGTTTACGCCAGGTACCCATTAGAGATGTCACTCTGGAGCGTCATCAAAATCTTGGGTTCGAAAACCCACTCTAAATCGTGATTCAAACTCGAGACGCTTCGGTTAGGAAGTTCAGCGCTTTACCGCTCAGCCACCCCATTCCCCACGCCTCTTTGAATAGTTTTTTTTTAATACCTTTTTTTTTTGAGGGGGGGGGGGCGGAAAAAGTGATGTCACTCTGGAGCGTCATCAAAATCTTGGGTTCGAAAACCCACTCTAAATCGTGATTCAAACTCGAGACGCTTCGGTTAGGAAGTTCAGCGCTTTACCGCTCAGCCACCCCATTCCCCACGCCTCTTTGAATAGTTTTTTTTTTAATACCTTTTTTTTTTGAGGGGGGGGGCGGATGAAGTGTTGCTCAAACTACGTCCAGCGTGTCACATCCGGCGCCTCAAGTTCACTTAAGCCGCAGATATTGGTAAGGCGTGTTTCACAAAGTACATGCCCCCCCCCCTCCAAACCTGAAACAGGTTTGACTCCATTGTTATAGCTGAATTGATGTAAAATTTACATTCTAATGAAAACCCAAACACAATAGACATTACAAAAGAGGGGGGGGGGTTGTTGTTTTTTTTTTTTTTGCAATACCGCCCCCCCCCTTCTTAGTCTATTTGCACACTCTCCCTGAGGTTTTCAAGTAATCAACAAGATTGAAATGACACTAAAACAAATAGAATTACAGTTGCCTGCAATCTGAGGCTGTCCGTGTGTCCCAGGCTTGGGATCAGTTTACGTGACGGGCGCTCCAGAAACTAGGTCACAAGATGGACGACTCAGGGAATCTCACAATTTTTTTACATAGTGAATGTTAATTAGACCATTCACCTTTTTTAGTCAAAGTTGTTTTCACATGAATAAGACTTAAGCTCAGTCGGTCAAAAAATACGGTTTACAGACTTCAGTATTTTTTATAAAGCTTATGTCTGTCTGTCTGTCTGTCTGGTACAAATGTTGAGCACCTTATTTCTCCCACTCCCTACTCTCGGATCGTGTCGAAACTTTGCACAAAATACGAATCAATTAAAAAAAAAATTTAACAATAAATTAATCAATTAGTGGTAGATTTGTTTATGAAAAGGGAAATAACTCTTACAGTATTGATACATAAAGATGTAAATGTGCAGTTCTTCCCCTAATATAATTTCCGTTTTGTTTTCCTAAGTATTTTTTTTTGTTTGCTGATTTTAACTTTTGAAATCAAGTATATTAGCTAGCGCTGTTTACTTATAAATCTCTTTTATTCGTTGTTCAACTATAGCCGTTATTAATATTGTTGTAACCCTGCCTTGCACCAGTGCTTGAGGTGCGCACGAGCGCACTGTTGAACGTAAACAGGAAGACATTAGAATGGAGTGCATCAAGGATTGTGAAGAGTCTGAATGTTTGGGAAACTAAGAGGCCAGCTTTTGTGCTGCCTGAAGGTTGTAGTAGGGACCTGGAGCGAAGCGGGGAAGGCTGTCGTTGGTCCACATTCGGGTTAAGTAGCAAAGGACTGGTATACTTAGTAGTAAGACTCTGAGGAAGCTAAAGGATGTTATGTGTTTACCCTAGTGAATAAACACAACTATTTATTTCCTGTTGAAACTGTGTTGAGTTGAATGCCTAACTTAGAGTTACAACAATATGTTTGAATCTATTCAAATAATCTGCCCCAAGAAAGAGTATTGAGGTTTTATCGTAAATGTAAAATTCACTTTCACATTTTTACCCTTATGGGTCAATCACTCTATAACTTAGATACACTCCAGGGGGAAAAAAATCCAGAGCCGTAAGTTATAAATACAAAAACACAAGGTTACAAAGAGAGATCGCCCCCCCCCTCCGAAATGGTCCACCCAGGCAGGTAAAAAGGCAGGTTTCAATATTTTCAGAAAGAACATCAGAATGAAATTCTATCAAAGGCAAATGACCAAGAAAAATGGAGAAAGAAGGTTGACAGATCTTGTGTGGTGCCCCAGCGGTCCAGCAGACCAAGGGATAGGTGAAAGTGAATGTGAAGTTAGATGTGAACCTGGCCTAACGATGTCTTATAATGAATATCTAATTGATCTAATTGTTTTGTAATGGGCCAATCTCTTATTCCTCAAGAAAAAAACATTTCCGTATTTAAAAAAAAACAAAAAACTTTTTTTTTTAAATAGGAAACCTCAGTTTTTTAGCTTTTGACGTTAGTTGTCGAGCTATTTACATCCTAGGAATCCTTGGGCTTTTGCCTCTTTTCTTTGCCTCTTTTTTTGGGCATTGCCTCTTTTTGGGGGGCTATTGGCCTCTCTATTTATTTTTATACTAGACATATGTTACCCGCGACCCGCGGGTCTTTATTTGCGCATTACTGTCGATATAGTCACTGAGAGTGTTTTGTAAACAATTAAACGAAATAATAATGTAATAAGTAAAGCGAATGTGTCAATGTAAAAATAGTGTGAATGAAGCTATCAAATCAAAATAGCTAATAGGCTTGAATCCATTTTTTTTCAAATTAAAACATTTGCTTGTAGGCCTACATATATTTTATTAAAATTTGAGATGAATAGACTAAATTTTGTATGTTCATGTGTATAAAGTAGATCTTGAGGTAGATGTCAGGTGGGTTTTGTCCTCGCGCTCATCTAGGGTATGATGTACTCCGCCGGGCTCCCCACCTGAGCAGTGTTTATTAGCTTTATGCCGGGGTTATAATTTAGCCTTGGCTCGTCTGCCTGGGCACCCCTAACAGTCTAGTAATCAATTTATGCAATAAATATCTAGGAACGAATAAACCAAATATTAACGTATACTAGTGAATAACAATATTGCATATAACAACAAAGGTTTAATGAGTTAATGATATATATGATATTATGAGGCATACATTATGAATAACTATCAATGGCAATTACAGATTACATTCAAAGGGCTATAGCACACCTTAATCTCAGTGCCATAGTCAATCAGGCCTCACAACGCCAACCCAACGCCACGGGCAATAGTCAACTACCAAGCCTACAACTCAGACTTGACTCCAGCAGAGTCCCAAGCCTGCGTCCCTAGATAAGAAAAATACACACTCCTTTGATACCGCCATTCTCACGATTATTAAAGAAACGATTGTAAAGCTAGGACATGTAGAAGATAGTAAAATAAACTAACTTACCCAATACTGGGGAATAACACCACACAGATAACTCAATCTCAAGGCACACCAAGAGAACACAAAGAGACTCATCTCAAGGCACAACAAGAGAACACAAAGAGACTCATCTCAAGGCACAACAAGAGAACAATGACACCAATATAGCGCATCCTTAGAAACAGAACTAATAAGACCTTATGGTGCTCAAACGAAAATACCCTACCAGATGCGCACGACATCCCCCCTCTCCCTCTAACTGGATCTTGCGAAAACAAGTCCAGTCTTCAAAAAAAAATTGAAAACTGAAGTATAGAGACAGCAAAAGAAATTAGGACACATTGCCCAACATTGAAGCCGAAGAATCACAGAATTATTCACAGAGATGATGTCGCAAAGAACAACATCCATCATAAAACATTATAACATTACATTGCATAATAAAACAAGCAATACATATTACATACATATTCATATATATCAATCAATAGCTATAATAAAATAGTCTTTTTGTGCGAATCACACCAGTCTTGAGCACAAGTCTGCAAGTATATTGTCCTCTCCTTTTATGTGACACACGTCGAAATTGTAGTCCTGGAGCATCAGCGCCCACCTCGTAACACGGTGGTTCGTAAAGTTCGTGCTCCGGAGGTAAGCCAAGGCCTTGTGGTCTGTCTGAAGGTGAAACGTCGTTCCCCTAAGGTATCTGTCCAGTTTTCTAATGGCAAATACAATAGCCAAGCCTTCTCTCTCGATGATGGAATACCTCTGCTCCCGAGGCAACAACTTGCGACTCGCATACTTGACGGGATGCAGAACACCTTTCACGCACTGACTCAGTATACCGGAGATTCCTTTGTCCGAAGCATCGGTCTGAAGAAAAAATGGCAATGAAGGATCAGGCAAACGAAGAATGGGGTACCTACACAGATACGCCTGCACCCTGCTCAAAGCCTCCGCGCACTCATGATTCCAGTGCACCTTAACAGACCAACTCCGACATAGTAAATTGGTAAAAGGAAACAACTCCGCGTACCCAGGCGTACCTACTGTACAAACCCGCCAACGCGATTAATAGGTATGATTAATAATTACAGGTATTAATTTTTACAACCCTCCAGACCACTTTAAGCCTTAAACCTTCCTTTAACTTAGATATCTTTAAGAAAAACAGTTGAACAAGATAATGCTACTATTATACCACCCGCGGTACAATTAAGCATGTCATTAATGATCTTCATCCTATACGACAGAAAATGCAACTAGATTCGTAACCCAGATCCAATTGCTAAATTCAAATAGGATAAGATTGTACTTTTACGATGGTATATGCTCTATTACATGAACTTCATCATTTACATTTTACTCTCCTACCAATTACTCAACCAACTAGTAACGCAATACTTTCATGTGTGTGCTAGCCTATCAAACCACGCCCGCAAAATTTACCGATGCGACCAAATTACTAACTTAATCATCACGTCAACCTCTCGAGCTCACGCGATGAGGGACTACCACAATACTTCTACTACCAAATTTCGACCTGTCCAAATATCTAACGGCCTTAGCAACGTCTGCTAAGTTCTTAAACCTTACATGTCCAACACCCATGGACTTCCCGTTTGCCTCTAAAACCTCCACAAACCCAAACAAACCAAACTCCCTAAACCTATCCTTAAGCTTTTGCCAGTTAACATTGAATGGCAAATTCCTAATAGTAACTGTATAACGATCCGGCATTAACTTATACCTACGGCGACCTTCCGAATCGCGACGACCCTCTAGTCATCTATGTCTAGATCGCTGGTCTTGGTCATTGACAATATCATTGGGATCTACATCCTCAACATCTGTCTCATTATTTTGGGCAACAAATTCATTAGGGCACTCAGCTGATTTATGACCTTGCTCACCACACCGAAAACAAACAATTACCTTTCTTTTAACCACTGGACTCTGCTTTATCACAGGCTCACAACATGCTGCTGCCACATACACAGTTTCTTCTTTACTAATTGAAACATTCGAATCAGCCACCTTAAAACCTTCGATTACCTCCAGCATGTTCTCTACCGTACTCTGTTTGTTTAAGACAAGCTGCCTGTACACCTCACTTGATACACTTTCAAGTATCCCGTCTTTAATCAAAAGATCTTTTATCTCATCTACTGTCTTTCCTACCTCGGCCATTTTGCACCAGTTGTCCAGCGCGGTCCTCCGCTCAGTCACATACCCACGGAAGTCATTCTGCCGTGGTTTGACCCGGTGGAACCTTTTGCGGCATGTCTCCGCATTGATGTCTGCGTGGCGGAGAAGTGCCGTTTTGACATCCTCATACTTGTCGTTAAGGAACAGACTGTCCCTCAACATAAAGTTTTTGAGAGGTGTCGTCAGTTTGTAGGATAACAGTAAGGCCCACTCTTTACTCTCAATCTTACACCTTGCTGCCACGGCCTCAAAGTGCGTCAGGTACGCCAGAAGATCGTCCTCTTCCTTCATGCCTTGGAAGTTCTTGTCTAGCCTGTCCAAGACACTCTTTTGTCGCACCTCAACTGCCTGACCTACCACTGCACCTGCCTCTGGCGCCGACTTCTCTTTAAGCCGTGCCAACTCCAGTTCATCTTTTCTCTTGAGCTCCTCTCTAGCATCTCTCTCCTTCCACCTCTCGTGTTCCTCACGCCTGGCCTTCTCCTCCCGTTCATGTCTAGCGACTTCATCCGCCTTCGCCTCTCTTCTCAACCTCTCTTCCTCTGCCTTCGCCTCTTTTCTCAACCTCTCTTCCTCTGCCTTCGCCTCTTTTCTCAACCTCTCTTCCTCAGCCTTCGCCTCTTTCTTCAATCTCTCCTCTCGCTCAAGCCTAGCCGTCTCTCGTTCAAACTCCTCCTTCTTGGCTCTCTCGTAGTCAGCCTTCTGCTCTGTCACATACCTCTCCAACCTCTCACCATCATACCCGAGAGCACGGCCGTCACTGATGAACTGGGCGGTTAGAGTCAACCTCGTCTCCATCACACAGACTATTAAATAATACTTACAGTCTAACTATCGCTAACAAAAACCAAAGTTAGATCATAGAGATAAAAAGGAAAAATATATATATATTATTTCTTAATTACAACGGGCTAACTGAAATCACGGGCGCATCGACAAAAACAGGGCCAAGGACTTATCTGCTCAGTATCCCGCGTCGGAAGAAAATCGCCTCACTCCAGGCTCCGCAGAAGAGAAAAACCACAGACAACCAAAGCCACTGGAGCAGACCAACGGTTCTAACTTCAGGACGGTTCCGGTACACCAGCCAGCAAGACACACAGTTTCAGGTCGATCCCGTCGACAGGCACTCGATCCACTCACACGTTGCGCTCAGAGTCAGAGGATTCAGGCGTTGGTGACAATAAATAAAAGAACAGGTTACAATAGTTTCAAATAGTAAATATACACTCTAAGTTTCTCGATACATATTGTGAACTAATCCCATTAGACAAAATACAAGGGATGCCCGTCTAATCTATTTAGTGCTGCACAACAGCAGACCGCTTTAACATCATAAATGTATTTACTGATCACTTTAAAATATACAAAACATATCCATTATGTATCTGCATTTTATACTGGCCCTAGCGGTCAAATAAAGGACACAGAGGTCACAAATTTGACATTTACATATTGTTTCCCAGAGCCCCCATTTCTGTCAGGTGGGTTTTGTCCTCGCGCTCATCTAGGGTATGATGTACTCCGCCGGGCTCCCCACCTGAGCAGTGTTTATTAGCTTTATGCCGGGGTTATAATTTAGCCTTGGCTCGTCTGCCTGGGCACCCCTAACAGTCTAGTAATCAATTTATGCAATAAATATCTAGGAACGAATAAACCAAATATTAACGTATACTAGTGAATAACAATATTGCATATAACAACAAAGGTTTAATGAGTTAATGATATATATGATATTATGAGGCATACATTATGAATAACTATCAATGGCAATTACAGATTACATTCAAAGGGCTATAGCACACCTTAATCTCAGTGCCATAGTCAATCAGGCCTCACAATGCCAACCCAACGCCACGGGCAATAGTCAACTACCAAGCCTACAACTCAGACTTGACTCCAGCAGAGTCCAAGCCTGCGTCCCTACATAAGAAAAATACACACTCCTTTGATACCGCCATTCTCACGATTATTAAAGAAACGATTGTAAAGCTAGGACATGTAGAAGATAGTAAAATAAACTAACTTACCCAATACTGGGGAATAACACCACACAGATAACTCAATCTCAAGGCACACCAAGAGAACACAAAGAGACTCATCTCAAGGCACAACAAGAGAACACAAAGAGACTCATCTCAAGGCACAACAAGAGAACAATGACACCAATATAGCGCATCCTTAGAAACAGAACTAATAAGACCTTATGGTGCTCAAACGAAAATACCCTACCAGATGCGCACGACATCTAGAGTTAAAAATTGGCTTTTATAGAGTTCATTCTGTGCTCCGCATGCGTGAACTTTTTTTCATGAATGAATATAGGCCTATCTCAACACGGCTACGCAGCTTTAGCGAACAGCTAACGAATGTATTAAAAATGCTTTAGAAAAACAAATTTGAATGTTAATTTGATTAAAATATGAAATGAATGGACAATAATTAGTATGTTTATGTGTTAAAGCATAAAACTATCTTTGCGAAAAGAAGTTTTATCATCTTAGAGTTCAATAAGAGTTTTAGACCTAGGCCTAGGAATAGACTCAGTAGAGATATGTGTTAATGTGTAACCATTTGGTAATGTCTAATGAAAGAATGTTTGCCAGGAAATCTGTAGTCAAACAGATATCAGGAACTAATTTATGTAAAAAATGCTGTTGAATAATCTAGTGGATTGGATTTAGATGTATGTTAAACGTAGCTAATGATACTTTCACGCTATTTCTCTTTCGCTACGACAATAAAATTAGTTTTGCGAAAATCGGTTACCCGAAGTCGATACATTCTTATCTATTAAAAACGAAAAGAGCGATAGCTTTGTTAAATGAATGGGAATACAAAGTGAACAATTAAACGAAATAATATTTAGTACGCGATTCATGAATGAATATAGATCTAGGCCTATATCAACTCGGGTTCGCAGCTTTCGTAATCAAATGTAGCTTTAGAAAACCAAATTCAATGTTTATTTGATCAAAATATGAAATGAATGGACTTTAATAATATGTTTATGTGTCAAAGTATAAAACTATCTGTGCGAAGAGAAGTTTTATCATCTTAGTGTTGAATTAGAGTTTTAGATCTAGGGATGGGATTATAAAGTAACAATTAAACGAAATAATTTTTAGTACGCGATTCATGAATGAATATAGATCTAGGCCTTTAACTCGGCTTCGCAGCTTTCGTAAACGAATGTAGCTTTAGAAAACCAAATTTGAATGTTTATTTGATCAAAATATGAAATGAATGGACTTTAATTAATATGTTTATGTGTTAAAGTATAAAACTATCTGTGCGAAGAGAAGTTTTATCATCTTAGAGTTGAATTAGAGTTTTATATCTAGGGATGGGATTATAAAGTAAACAATTAAACGAATTAATATTTAGTACGCGATTCATTACGGTATTGTCTAATGAAAGAATGTTCGTCAGGAAATCTGTAGTCACAGATATCAGGAACTAATTTATGTAAAAAATGCTTTTGAAACACAAAATTGAAGGTTAATTTTATTACATAATGAAATCAATGAATCTTCTTTTGTATTTTCACGTGTCAAAGTAAAAAACTATATGCGCAAAGTGTATTTCTTAAAATTAGATCTAGGTCTAAATCCTTTCTATCTTTTCTTATGTCAACATTGTAGACATGGCCTAGATCCATAAAATACTATAACTGTAATAGAGTCGGACAACTTTATTTTTTTTGAGGGTCTTACATTTGTTTTAGGGCTACAATACATACACTACGGTCTAAGTTGGTACCCAAGGAACATTCCTGCCTAGTTTTATCAAGATTGGTCAAGCGGTTTTGATGTCTATAAGTAACATACATACATACCCCTCACATTCTACTTTATAATATAGATTTATTTTTTTTTTACATTTTTAGATGCTTTTTTTTTAAATTAGTAACAAAGTACAAATTAAACAGTTACAACTTGAAATAAAATAAATTACAGTGTGATCAAACACGGACATGGATCTAATTACATTAAGGTCGTCATAGCTGTTTATGGGGTTTATGGTTCTTTGCACTAATTGAATTTTTGTTTAAAATATAAAGTACTTAGAATATATATACTAGTGAAAATGTTAAAAATAGATAATTGAATAGTAAACAATCCAAAAGTGAAAGTAGTACATTAAATATTTAAACTTTTTAACTCTTTCTCTCCTAGCTGACGATACCAACGTTGATTCCACTAGAATGTGGTAAATAATTACGGAGAGAAAGAGTTAAAACACTTAGTCTATTTTTTTTTTCACTTTGTCTCCATTGCTTAGGGTTTTTACCCTTGTACATTTTACTCCGTTACACCAGTTCCTTCTATTGTCTATTTAGTATCCGTATAAGTTGAACATAATTTAAAATAACAATTAATAAGTAGTTTATCATACGCAAACAGCAATACACACCCTCGACAATACCATACTTGTATATTTTTTTCTTTTTACGGAAATGTTTTTTTTTCTTGAGGAATAAGAGATTGACCCTTTACAAAACAATTAGATCAATTAGTTACTCATTATAAGACATCAGTTAGGTCAGGTTTACATCTACCTTCATATTTACTTTCACCTATCCCTTGGTCTGCTGGACCGCTGGGGCACCACACATGATCTGTCAACCTTCTTTCTCCATTCCTCTCTGTGATTTGTCTTTGAATTTCATTCTGATGTTCTTTCTGAAAATATTGAAACCTGCCTTTTTGCCTGCCTGGTTGGGCCACTTCGGGGGCCTATTTTGAGTTTGTGATTCCACACAAACTGTTTTAGTGACCTTGCTTTTAATAAATTGGGTAATTTTACTTTTTAGTTGTTTCTTTGTATTTATTTTTTCCTTAATTTCATTTGGGGCCATCCAACAATTCACTCCTCCTAGAGCAGGATTTCTCAACCTGTGGGTCGCGACCCCCTTGGGGGTCGTTTGACGATTTACCAGGGGTCGCCTAAGACCATCGAAAATATGGATTGTTATTGTCTATTCTTCTATTGTTGTGTGTGTGTGGGGGGGGGGGGTAGCGGCAGAATGGGGATTGTAAAAAGGGGTCGCCGAGATTAAAAGGTTAAGAACCGCTGGCCTAGAGCCTCCAACCATTTAAGACCGGCCCTGTATGAATAACGACTATAAACCATTAGGTTCTATGATTTTAAAAAAATAAATAAATAAAGTAGTTAGCGAAAGAGCCTGCATGAACGTGGTGTGATTTACTGGTTGTCATTATAAGATTAAAACGTGACTACCAAGATAGAAAATTACTATTCTCTAATTTCAGATACTAGATGTGTGTATTCTTGTCAGATGTAATTTTTGTTGGGTATGAGGTCAACTGTATACATAGCACGAAAGTACTCCCAGAAATTTTTATGTTTACTCTTTCATAATGTGATTATAAACCGTCCCATTCGGGAGAGAGAATAATTGTTAGACGACCTTTGACCTTTGGTGTATTCCTGTTCACGTCTGCGACAATAGTCCTCTTTTTTTAGGTGAAAGTAGCAAAAGTTGTGGTGATCAAATTATTTCTTTGTATAACGTCTAGATTCTAGAACCTTTTTGTCGGGAAGGCATCAATAACAGGAAATCACATTTCTATTCTATGGATTCTGGGAAATCGCCCTTGATTTGAGGGGGGGGGGGTGAAACGAAGGTTTACAGTGTGAGGTTTTTAAGTGAATAGCGGAAGGGGGAGAGAGAAGGGAGAGAGAGAGGGGAGAGAGAGAGAGAGCATCGATTAAATAAAGAGATGTGTCAAACAGCAATGGCTGCTTAATACACGTGTCAGTTTAAAAAGCTTGCACTAGGCTTAACCTTATCTGTAAATAAAATATGGCCCCTTCTGTCTCAAAAGACAATGGATGCGTCCAGATGAGTCACTGGTTTTGGCTTCGCCATGAATGGTCCCCCAGGAATTTGAAAGATTCAAACACAGTAAAAATTTTACAAAAATAAAGGCGACCGCTCCGATTGTAACAGTTATAGAGGCATTTCACTTCGTAACATAGTTGGGAAGGCTTATGCCAGAGTAATACTGAAGCGGCTGCAGATCTTGGCAGAACGACTTTACCCAGAATCACAGTATGGCTTTAGGGCCGGTAGATCCACAACAGATATGATTTTCTCTCTCTGCGGCAGCTACATGAGTAAAGCAGAGAACAAAAGCAGTGTTCCTCCTTATATCTTTTATTGACTTGACCAAGGCGTTTCACCTTGTCAGCAGAACCGGCTTGTTTGCCGTATTAGAGAGAATCGGCTGTTCAAACAAGCTACGGAAACTAGTGTCAGCTACTCATGAAGATATGCAGGGCACTGCACATTTTGACAGTTCTGCCTCTAGGCCATTCTCCATCAAGAGCGGAGTAAAACTAGGATGTGTTCTGGCTCACCAGCGCTTTTGAATCCCTGGAAGATGGAGTATATATATCCAAAGTAAATCCGATGGAAGGCTTTTTAACCTGACACGTCTTAAAGCCAAAACGAAGAGAGGACGAATCTTGATTAGAGAACTGCTGTTCGCCGACGATGCTGCACTCATATCTCATTCGCAGCCGCTTGTCAAGAGTTTGGCCTTACAATAAGCCTCTCCAAGACCAAAATCCTGGCACAAGACGTCGAAGAAATACCCGCTTTACATATTGGAAATCACATCCTTTTAGTGGTTCAGGAACACATCTATTCGGGATCAACTATCGCCAGCAACCTGGACTTAGACACTGATCTGATAAAAGGAATAGAAAAAGCTTCTGAAATACAGCTTCTAGCACCCATGAAACTCCTGCCGAAGTTCTGACTGGAACTTCTCTTTCATGCCTGAATGAGTTAACTGCCATCACTAATTAGCATCACTCTATAAATCATTGATATTTTGTGCAACTTTGTGCTAACTTTCTTGTTTAGAGTTTATGGTTGGGATATTCCTAAAATAACAAACAAACAAACAAACTGTTTATCTCAGTCAAAGATCGAGCTCCATCAGTTGTTACACTTGCCATTTTCTTCCTAGCATACCCAACACTCAACACAGTTCTTCAAAGCTTTGAATAAATACTGGCCTGAGATTATGTCGTTGACTGAATATATTTAAGTTTAGCATTATCTTCTATTACTTGAATTTTTTTTATAACGAGACAGTTTCAATAATTTTTAAAGGTATTATTTTAATATATTTACATTTTTATATGTATACACTGTGGGCAAACCGGATTTCTGTAGGTGTCCGCGGGCCGCACAAAACACTCCGGCGGGCCGCATGTGGCCCGCGTGCCGTAATTTGCCCACCCCTGCGTTAGACAAATGTGAAAGAAGATTTACTAATATCTATATCTATATAACCATTGACAGTCAGGGGCAGACCCGACGACGAGGCAGCCACCACCCCAGACACAGTTCGCAAACAACAACCAAAGTTTTAGAATAAGTAACTTCAAAAACTACAACAACAAAATACCTGTTATTTCTTGAAGTATTGTATCTCAAAAGGGAACGTATACTGAAAAACTACTTCAATTATTATCTAAGTAGATTCGGCTCTTCACGTCTCATCAAAATGTCTCTGATTAAAGTCTCTTCAATGTGTTTTTACAATGGCTTTTGGCCCCAAACAAACCTCTTTGTGGATAAAGCAACAAAAACCAAAATAAGGTGATGATGAAGCCGAGTGGTAGGTGTTTGGCTTCTGAAACAAAGGATCAGATGGTGACGGCAATGATTTCGAGTCATTAGGACTTTTCTGAGTCCACCCAACTCTAATGTGTCCCTGACATTGGTTGGGGAAAGTAAAGGTGGTTGGTCGTTGTAATAGCTACATGATACTTTCGTCTTACTGACGAACGTTAATTTTGGTTCTGAAGTCACATTTTAATTTGTTTCATGACTTTAAAGTTCGATCTATTTAAAAGTACGAAGACTTATTGTGGAGAAGCGGAAGACTTCCTTTTAAATAAAGTTTTGTTTTGTTGTTTTTTGTCCTGACGGATGTTTTTTCATATAACCCATCAGATAATCATTGTTGATTTCGGCCACCCAGAATTTAAATAATAATAAAAACTTGAATCGGAGGTCGCTCGCGCAGTTTTAGCAACGAATCAATAAATGCTTGTCATTTTACTGTCATCTTTAAATGTATTGCCTTGCTTTATTTATTTTCAGCGTCATTATGTTGTCTAATTTCTTCATCCGACTGGAATGACATGTGAAGATTTTTTTCAAGAATAAAGAATTTCAAAACCAATTTGTATCAGTGTTTATTAAAGGCAGGGCCGGACTATGCCACTGCAAGTTATGCGGCCGTAGTGGGCCCTGCACTGTCAAAGGCCCCGCGCTAATTGTAAGTGCAAATTGTTAAATTAAACAATTATACCTTATAACAGGGTTCTCGCGATTTTCCAGGAGCTCCTGGAAATATCCTGACATTGCAAAATATACGAAAAGCCCTGTAAATTTACTGAAAAATATACAAATTGTCACTTTGGGGTTTCATTCAAAATGGAAAACGCCAATACTACTCGATAATAAAAAAGGCATTGTCAACTTTCATTTAATAAAAGTGTAATGCAAAGACAAATTGTCTAATAAAAAATTTTTACTTATTATCCTTATCCCTGGCCAGACTAGGCCCCGCGCAATCCGTTTCGCATAGGGCCCCGCAATAGTAAGGGTCGGCCTTGACTAAAGGGCATTATAGCTAGCATCAGTGTTTATTTTTTAGAAGGTTAACAGTTCAGCTAGTATCTGTGTTTATTTAGAGGGTTAACAGTACAGCTAGTATCAGTATTTATTTATAGGGTGAACAGTACAGCTAGTATCAGTGTTTACCTAGAGAATTAACACTACAGCTAGTATCAGTGTTTATTTAGAGGATTAACAGTACAGATAGCATCAGTGTTTATTTATGGGATTAACAGTACAGCTAGTATCAGTGTTTATTTATGGGATTAACAGTACAGCTAGTATCAGTGTTTATTTATGGGATTAACAGTACAGCTAGTATCAGTGTTTATTTATGGGATTAACAGTACAGCTAGTATCAGTGTTTATTTATGGGATTAACAGTACAGCTAGTATCAGTGTTTATTTATGGGATTAACAGTACAGCTAGTATCAGTGTTTATTTATGGGATTAACATACAGCTAGTATCAGTGTTTATTTATGGGATTAACAGTACAGCTAGTATCAGTGTTTATTTATGGGATTAACAGTACAGCTAGTATCAGTGTTTATTTATGGGATTAACAGTATAGCTAGTATCAGTGTTTATTTAGAGGATTAACACTACAGCTAAGGAAAATGTCTAGATCTAGATTCTTCGAAAAAAAATGCTAAAATAAAGGTAGTAATAATAAGTTAGCAGTAAGGGCGTGTGTCTTAGTGGCGTAAACCGCGGGTTCAAGTCCAAATGTAGACTGGGGAGGTTTGATTGAATTTGCCTGACGTGTGTTTACTGGGCGCCTAAAGGCAACATATATACCTTTTCCCCAGATATTACCTCCTCCAGAAAGAGATCGAACCAGAAAGGTCCTGGTGTGATATCTGTTTTTCTTTAGTGCCAATATTTTGTTGATGGTGATTTTATATTTATGATTGTGCTTCGATAGATTGCTTATCTTTCCTGTCATTTATCTAGGCACAAACTGAATCTCTTGCCGGGGAAATATAAAACAACTGAACTGAAGAAACTTTTACACTTTTTTTCTCTCTCTCTTTTAATGAGCTTCTAAACATTGATTCAGTAATTCACATTATTAATAATAATAATAATAAGGCTTGTCTTTGAGTGCGAAGATTAATCAGGAATGCAGTATTCCCCGTGGTTTCGCGGTCCCAGCTGTGACCTACATATTTTGCCACATCCAGGGCAAGCATAACCATTGTCCGCCGGTGGTCGATTAAGATTTATTTTTCGCCGTCTGCGTTTGTCCTCGGCAGCGGATTTTCTTTTGCTCTCAAATTGGTATCCCGCGGCCTTCGTGAGTGACCTCCAGCTATCTCGTTCTGAAGCCGCATGCATCCAGGTGCTCTCTTCTATGTCGGCTAAGGCAAGCTGGTCTTTAAAGCGTTTCCGTGGGGCACCTCTGTTACGTCGACAACCTGTATTCACAATACAGCTTTACATTAAATATATTGTATTTCTTTTTTTCCTTAGTGTCAATATTTGTTGATTATGATTTTATATTTATTAGTGTTTCTGTAGCCTTACATTGATATTACAAAAGATTTAAATCGTTAATGGATCTATAATTCTATATAGTATGTGTGTGTATTTGGCTGTCCTACTGAACATAATAAGAGTAAATAGGACACCGGTATTTTATAAATATTTAATTGTGAGGTCTGTTCAGCATACAAGTGAATATTATAATTGTTGACTTATGATGGCATTATGTGTAACAAACTTAAGCTTTGGATTATAACCTTTAAATATTGTTGTAACTCTAATGGCGGACTGAAAGGGTTAATGTGTGTGCGGCCTACTGATACACACGACTCAGGCCAATCACACAGGTCAACGGGTCAATGGCTGTCGATAGACAAGGGACAGTACTGCTAGTTCACGCAAGTATGACCTGTGTTGTGGTCATGTGATCAAGAGCCTTCACGGTCGAGAGACAGTGTGTTTAAAAAGGACAGTTGAGTCCAGGACAGCAAGGCAGTAAGGACTTGTGGTACCTTGTGAGTCCTCGAAAATGTAGCTGTACGAGCTAGAGAGACTTGTAAAGTAAAGTAAGGCAGTTCTGTTAAGTTCAAGAAAGCATTTGAATTGATGTAGCCAATTGTGTTGAATTGGCTGTCGATGTATTATTAAATTAAATCGCCACTTTGTTACTTAAAGTTCTTGTGTTAGATGTGCTGTGTTTTGTATTTTAGTAATGTTTGCAGAAGGCCTGATTGAGAAGATCGTAACAATATGTTCACTGTAACTCCATCTTGGTTAAAAATTCGGTTAAGACAAGGGACATTACTCAAATAAACACAAGAGCTTAACTGTACATTCTTAAAATAAATATGTCTACAATGCTGATATGTAAATTTGATGTTATCTGAATTAAGTCAAGGCCCACCGGGGGCCATCTGAAGTGGTATAAAATGTGACTCAACCTGAATTTTAAGATTCTAACGAGGGGCTACATTCATTTTTGGTACTGACGTATTCGATTATCTGTTAACTTTGACACAAATGCCGGTCACGTCTGCTTGAAACAGGACGCACCGGAAGTTGTCGAGTTAGTCCTAGTGCTGTGTTGAAGTTAATAATGGTAATTTTATGAAAAAATTTATAGAAACAGGTCTGAGTCTTTATTTCCCTTTGAATATGCGTCCTCCGTTTGGGACCCATAAACTTAAAAAAACATCAAGAAACTAGAACAGACGCAAAATAGAGCCGTGAGATTCATAACAGACGAATAATCACATTTGATTAGCGTAACGCCATTAGTAAAATCACTAAATCTTCAGAACGCTTCAGAACAGAAAAATAAAAAGTAAAGTAAAAAAAATACATAAAATAGTTAACCATAATTTACAAATACAAACAAAACAACAATAAAATACTCATAAAGACACCAAAATAAAGTCACATTTCTATTCCATTCTCTAGGACAAATACATACAAGTACTCCTTCTTCTCTAGTGCCATTAGTACATGGAATAGGTTGTCTGAAACAGCCAGGAAAACCAACGACCGATTTTAAGTCACCGATTAGCACGCATGACTAGATTGACGCTATTCAAGAACTTATTGCAAAAAAAATTGTGCAGTCCACACCGGGAGACACCGACCCTATTGACACAATTGTTTTTTAGTCTATTGGTAGTTTAAATTTTGTTTAGCAAACGTCCTCATATTCTAGACAAGGCTTATCTCCTTAGCTTATTACCTTCTCTCTATAAAACAATTTATGTATTAGTTACGGCTAATTAATTTGATTATTTGTTAATCCTTTATCGAATTATACCGTTTTATAAGTTTTAAAAATACCAAAATATTTTAGCTTTTGGTTGTTTGTTTACTGACACATTTTTTTTAGAGCCAGCCTTAGGCATAGGCAAACTAGGCAGCCGCCTAGGGCCTCTGTTCGTCTAAGGCCGGCCCTGCACTAACTATAAAGTAATACTTGAAGGCTAAGCATTTACAGGCCATTCACAGCCACTACACCTACAGACTACATACATGCATACACACACACGCACATAAATGTTTAAATAACAATATCAGGACCGGAAGTCACAGGGCAGACTTTTTACGGAGAAAAAGAGTTAAGCTTCAATAAAAATCCACTTACAAAAAATTATCAATAAACATACTGATGTATCTCATAGCAAGCCATATTTTAGAAGGAAAAAAAACAGAGTAAATTGCATCTAATTTTTACTACTTTAAAAAAAAGTTACAAATATTTTATATAAAATTTTTGTACATAAAAAAAAAGTATATTTTGTACGTTTTTGGGGTTTGCGTAGAGTAAGACCATGAGTGACTTTTACCATCTCTTTTGTGAAGGCTCATTTTTTGTGTGGGTGTAGCCCCGTCTGCATAGCCTTACATCCGGCCCTGAACAAAAATTCATACTACACAGTGTTCATTTAAAGTTTTTCTAAATAGAATTGAGTCGTTATAGTTTAAAGAGCAAGATATCTAGCTCGTCCATCGTGGTCCGATTATGACCAGTTTTGTCTTCCAGGGGGCTGACACTAAAGTAAAGACAGACACTAAAGTAAAGACAGACACTTAATTACAGACAGGCACTTTGTAATGAAACAACAAATACTAGTATACCAATAACATGGCTTTATTCGACAAAATTAGACTACAATGAACAGTGAATGAAACCAGCACGTCTGGCATAACACTGATGCAGTCTATACACACACACACACACACTGGACATGACCTTCTGACACGCTGGACGCACGCAGAAAATCAACTCAGCTACACTACACACTTAATTAAAGATAGACACTTATTAAAAGAAAAACAGAGCGACACACAACAACAGACACATAACAACAGACACATAACAACAGACACATAACAACAGACACACAACAACAGACACATAACAACAGACACACAACAACAGACACACAACAGACACATAACACGAACACTAAGGTAGAAGACAGACTGGCACATAAACTACAAACACACACACACAGACACACTAAATTTAAAGGCAAAGAGACAGACACAAAGCCCTACAAACAAACACACGCTTGCTCAATAGACTTACACAAAGCCCTACAAACAAACATTCGCTTGCTCAATAAACAGACGCAAAGCCCTACAAACAAACACACGCTTGCTCAATAGACAGACACAAAGCCCTACAAACAAACACACGCTTGCTCAATAGACAGACACAAAGCCCTACAAACAAACACACGCTTGCTCAATAGACAGACACATAAACTACAAACAAACACACGCTTGCTCAATAGACTTACACAAAGCCCTACAAACAAACACACGCTTGCTCAATAGACAGACGCAAAGCCCTACAAACAAACACACGCTTGCTCAATAGACAGACACAAAGCCCTACAAACAAAAACACGCTTGCTCAATAGACAGACACAAAGCCCTACAAACAAACACACGCTTGCTCAATAGACTTACACAAAGCCCTACAAACAAACACACGCTTGCTCAATAGACAGACACATAAACTACAAATACACACACACACACACACACTAAATTTAAAGGCAAATAGACAGACACAAATCCCTACAAACAAACACACGCTTGCTCAATAGACAGACACAAAGCCCTACAAACAAACACACGCTTGCTCAATAGACAGACACAAAGCCTACAAACAAACACACGCTTGCTCAATAGACAGACACAAAACCCTACAAACAACCACACGCTTGCTCAATAGACAGACACATAAACTACAAATATACACAAACACACACTAAATTTAAAGGCAAAGAGACAGACACAAAGCCCTAAAAATAAACACACGCTTGCTCAATAGACAGACACAAATCCCTACAAACAAACACACGCTTGCTCAATAGACAGACACAAAGCCCTAAAAACAAACACACGCTTGCTCAAAAGACAGACACATAAACTACAAACACACCCACACTGACAAACAGAACGATAGACAAATTACAAAGACACACGAAATTAAAAGGACAAACAGGCCGACACACAAACTACAAACATACTCACACATTAAATTAAGAGACAAACAGACTGACATACAAACCAAACACACACACACACACACACACACACACACATTAGATTTAAAGACAAAGAGACCGATAAGCCTATACAAACTACAAACACTCACACATTAAATTAATAGACAGATCAACACACAAATTACAAACACACACATACATTCGGTTTAAAGACAAAGAGATCTATACAAACTACAAACACTCACACATTAAATTAAAAGACAGATCAACACACACACATTACAAACACACACATACATTAAATGAAAAGTCAGACAGAGAAATACAAAAAGCACACACGTCACAAACGAAACAAAAGATTGATATTCTCTAGAAAATAGATCAATTTTAAAAAGTCCAGTTAATTCACAGTTAATTCTTCTTCAGAGCTCGCTCTAGTTCTCTGTTTACTGTGAGTGTAATGTACTAGACACTCCTGTCATGCGCAGAAAGAAGGACTAGTCCAAACGGAATATCCGCTTGGGAGCCGCCATGTTTGAGAATGTAGGTCGATATTCAAGAGACAGGGAAACATAAGTAAAAGTATATAACACGAGAGTGAAGACTAGGAAGCATCTATTTATGGAGTCAGCAAGAAATGGTCGAGGCTTGGACACTAGAGAACAAAATATTTGGTTCTTCTTCTTCTTACACTGTCAAAGTTGAGCCTTGGCCTCTTGGAACTCTAGGCCAGCAAAAGTGAACAAGAGCTGCCTCTCACCGGCCTGAATGAGAACATTGTACACTGTTTTGTCTGGCGGGTGGGTCAGACTCGCGGCAGGAGGCCGCGTATAGATATACTAAGACCCCCGCCATTTTTATTTTCTATACCAGGCTAACTGTGCGGGACACGCCATTATTATTGAGGAACAGCGCCTGGATTGTGACAAGATTGTGGGAGCTTTTTTACAACTCCGCGCAGTGCAATGAGGATACTTTTGCACCCCCTTAGGCACCCCTACGGGAGTCTTGTTTTCCTACCCTTTAGCTTAATCGTTTCCTCCTACGATCGTTTCCACCTGGGCGCCACTATGAGGCAGATTAGCATGCCCGGGATATTCAAGAGACAGAGAAACATAAGTATAAACACGAAAGAAGACTAGGAAGCATCCATTTATGGAGTCAGCGAGAAATGGTCGAGGCTTGGACACTAGATAACAAAATATTTGGTTATAAGAGAAGAAAGTCAACTGAATCTAATTATTCTTATCTTCTTATCTTATAAATTACAGAAGTAACTTCAAAAAAGAAGATAATTACTTCATATGCAATTTAATGTGGTCATGCATATTGATCAGTGAAGTAAACTCTGTTACGTCATTGGTTTTCCTGGCTGATTCAGGCTACCCATTCCATTCTTTGGTGGCACAATTGAATGAAAACATGGTTGGTTGCGTTGTAGCATAATACCTTTTATTCATCCATCCGTTTATCCAGAAACCCATCCACCCATCCACTCACCCATCCACTCACCCACCCATCCATTAATCCATCCACCCATCTATCCATCCATTAATCCATCCACCCATCCATCCATCCACCCACCCACCCATCCATCCACCCACCCATCCATCCATTAATCCATACATCCACTAATCAATCCATCTATTAATCCATCCATCCATCCCATTAATCCATCCATCCATCCACCCATCCATGCATCCATCCATAGCTCTTTTCTAGATATACTGACACTACGATTAGAAAGTGATTTATCAGTCTATTCATTCCTTGATCTTTCAACCCACTTACGCTTTCAATCCATCCAGACATCCATGCATTCTTCGATTTTTCTCTCTTTATGGTTCCTTCTATCAGGGCCGGCCTTAGATAATTGGAGGCCCTCTCCTAGAAGAATTGCTTTACTGTGTTGACGAGTTTCATCTGCCTGAAGCTTCCGGTTTTGTGGCGCCAGGTGTAGTTTGAATTCAAATCCCCGATGCCTTGCGGCACTACTAAGACCACCTCGAGGAATACTCAGGAGCGAAGCCCCTTAAGCGTTGGGGGTATCCACTATGACATTCCCTCCGGCAACTTCTGCAAATGAGCTGGTGCTAAATTTAATGCGAAGCGTTCCTTTGGATTACATCATCTAGGTTGAGAGAGGGACAATGTCGCATGGGCCACCCATGACCCCTTTATCTAGGCCCGGGAATGCGCACCGGAGAGGAAACTCTGGGGCTGCTGCAAAGCGGCTAAAAAAACACAGAAAGCAACAGTTACCACATACACAAACTTTGCCGCTCCAGAATTGGCTTGATTAGCCACACCAGATTCTGTCCATCTCAAGAGGAAACTAAAACCAGTGACTTATCTGGGCACAACCACTGTCTTCCGACACAGAAGGAGCCAGCCATATCTAGGTATAATATATCTCAAAAGGAAACTAAAACCAGTGACTTATCTGGGCACACCCACTGTCTTCCGACACAGAAGGAGCCAGCCATATCTATTTATAATATATCTCAAGAGGAAACTAAAACCAGTGACTTATCTGGGCACACCCACTGTCTTCCGACACAGAAGAGCCAGCCATATCTAGTTATAATATATCTCAAGAGGAAACTAAAACCAGTGACTTATCTGGGCACACCCACTGTCTTCCGACACAGAAGAGCCAGCCATATCTAGTTATAATATATCTCAAGAGGAAACTAAAACCAGTGACTTATCTGGGCACACCCACTGTCTTCCGACACAGAAGGAGCCAGCCATGTCTAGTTATAATATATCTCAAGAGGAAACTAAAACCAGTGACTTATCTGGGCACACCCACTGTCTTCCGACACAGAAGGAGCCAGCCATATCTAGTTATAATATATCTCAAGAGGAAACTAAAACCAGTGACTTATCTGGGCATACCCACTGTCTTCCGACACAGAAGGAGCCAGCCATATCTAGTTATAATATATCTCAAGAGGAAACTAAAACCAGTGACTTATCTGGGCACACCCACTGTCTTCCGACACAGAAGAGCCAGCCATATCTAGTTATAATATATCTCAAGAGGAAACTAAAACCAGTGACTTATCTGGGCACACCCACTGTCTTCCGACACAGAAGGAGCCAGCCATGTCTAGTTATAATATATCTCAAGAGGAAACTAAAACCAGTGACATATCTGGGCACACCCACTGTCTTCCGACACAGAAGGAGCCAGCCATATCTAGTTATAATATATCTCAAGAGGAAACTAAAACCAGTGACTTATCTGGGCACACCCACTGTCTTCCGACACAGAAGGAGCCAGCCATGTCTAGTTATAATATATCTCAAGAGGAAACTAAAACCAGTGACTTATCCGGTCACATCCATTGTCTTCCGACACAGGAGCCATATCTAGTTAAAATCTATTATAATCTACATATATATAATTCACTTCTTCGCTCAACAGTTTGGACGAGCAAGAAGTAAAGGAAAGATCACTCTCTTATTTCTGCGGATAGTAACCCCACGAAAAAAACAAGAAAAGGGGGGGGAGAACAAGTGGGTGAATATACATGGTTAAGCCCGGCGCTGCTATTTAGTGTTTGTAAAAATGTTTGTTTGTAAAATGTTTCGGATGTTCCTTCAGAGTTAAAGATAGTTTACTTTCTTAGTCCAAACCTCCCGCAGGACGAAGGGGGATGGGAGCGGGCAGGGTTTGACATGAATTATATTGGGCTTGTATGAAATAATTTTCTTGGTTTGTTGGATGGCTTCTTTTTTTTTTTTTAAATCTGCTAAGGTTCCTTGCACCTGTTCATGATTGACGCTGCGGCGGCTGACCTGTCTTCTGAGCTCCTTCCGTTATTTCCCAACCTGTCGCTGTCCACCCATAAAGATTATAGATTTTGTTATTAGTGTAAACTAGGGAGTCAGAAAACGGATGAGCAGCCACACAGGGGAACATATTTAAATAGTGGCGTTAAATCATGATTAGGTCGTAGAAAATTAACTATACAGATTTATATTTTTTTTTTAAATATATCTAATGTTATTTTAGATGAGGGGGGGTGGGGGATTTTCCTCGAGATTGAAAAAAAAAAAAGGGTTTCAGGGGCAATAACTCGAGCGACAAGTTAATAATGTCAACAAAAATAGTATCAGAGCTTTCGATTTTAATCTCATTTGATGTATGCTCAATTTCACGGTCGTGGTTAGTAATGAAAGAAACGATAACTACGTAATTTGTCAAAAGTAGTAACCACGAATTGTTGTTTTGGCCTTTTAGTTTATTTATGTTGTTTTTTTTTGTTTTTAAAAAGGTGTGCATAACAACGCACAAGAACTAACATGTTATGTTACTGCTTCAACTAATCACTTTGTGACATTGCCTGGGGCACCAGACACGATCTGTCGACATTTTTTCTCCATTCCACTTTCCTGGACTAGAAGCTCTTTCATTGACAAGCCCGTCCATTCTTTATTGTTGTCTTCCCATCGTTTTTTTTTCTGGTACTGTTCCCTGCAGGATGGTCTTAGCCTCTTTGCCAGTTAAAACACGGTCGACGTATTATTATTATATAAGTGGGTTTTTTCCTGGTACTGTTCCCTGCAGGATGGTGATAGCTTCTTTGTCAGCTAAAAGACTGTCGATGTATTATTATTATATAAGTTTGTTTGTTTTTTTTTTTAGCAGGATCACATTGGCCTTGACTCAGGACGGGCAGTACTGCAAACTGACCCAAACTACCCGTGTCCTGGGCGTAATTGTCTTTTACAAATGAAATCAACATCATTTGGCCGGTAAACTCTAGTAATACCACATATCGTTAATAACAAAAAAAAGTTTTTTCGTTGACTTTTCAATTCTATATCGAAATATTCAAAAGACTTTTCATTCAACACCCCCCCACACACACACACACCGTAAGAAACAACAACAAAAAATCCTCTCCAAAACACACACACACACACTTGGCCCTAAAGGATATTGTTACGATTCTCTCCTGATCAGGCCTTCTGTAAACACTGCTAAACACACAACAACACATCAAGAATTTGACGACAAGGCTCCAAATAATCTGGTACTTTAATAATGGTCAATTAAAACAGCCAATAGTACACTATTGGCAATACATCAACATTAAAAATGCCTATACTGTACATCATCGTACTAAACTAATAAACTCTACTGTCTCTATCTCTTCCTGGACTCGTACATTCATTTCTGGACTCCACCAGGACCGACTTCATGGCAGACTAACAGTCCCGGTCTACTCGCTGTCCTGTCTTGAACTGCACTTACTTACACACTGTGTCTCTGGTCCACGCAGGCTTTCGATCACATGACCATAACATTGGACATATTTGCGTGTAATCGTAGTAGCCTACTGTCCCTTGTCCATCGCCTGAGTTCACGCGTGTCAAGAGAACCTACAGTTAACCCTTTCGCGCCGTCAATATATTGTGTTTCAGAGAGAAAAACTGAATATAGCAATTTGGTTTTATTAGCTAAATTTTTTATGTGTCCACAATGGCGAGTTACGCATCAAAGAATAATTAATTTCATTTTGTTTTAATATACTTTGCATAGGCCTATACGCATTTACGCAGGTATTTCCTATTTTAGGGAAAAAGAAAGAAAAATATGCTTAAAAATATATTTTAAACTACGGAAGTCTATTTTGGGTTGTTATAAACCATAGACTTATTTATACTATATAAGTCTATGATACAAATATGTAATAGTCACCTTGCGGTTTTTTTCGTGAATTGCGGCGCTCGGGCTGAGAATTTGTCAGAAGCATTTCTTAGCAAGCCCCAATAAGACAAAAGGAACCTGTGTTTTCACTTATAGTTTAGAGTGAAGCATCCCTGTTGTCTAAATCATCTCCTATTTTTTTCTGTCTTCTACGTCACTAACTCTTGTAATTGCGTCATTAAAACTTGGGTACATAAATAAAGTACAAAAGAATCTATCTTCGATATTTAATAAAAACCTCCAATAAACTATTCGAAAAATCCAACTGTATTTTGTGCTCTATTCATAAAATCTTCTTTTTTTTTCCTGTCCTCAGGTCAAGAGATTAAAAAGAAAAGAAAAGAAAGTGCACAGAATATCCGTGGAGTTGGTTGCCTATGGCAACGTAATCGAATCTGGCTTTTTTATTCTCTCTCCACAAGTTGTGTGACAAATGAACGGGACAAATGCCAAAGAACCATGACGGATCTACACGCACTGGGCGAAACAAGTGCGACAACTCTTAGGTAGAGCCCAACACTATGTCCTGGGGAGAGAAGTTCCTGCAAGTGGATTATCCTTGCACGTGACTTGCTTGCTGAAGATTATATTTCTAAACCTAATTTGCTAACGGCTGGAGAAGTGGCTTAACGAAAAGAAGAAAAAAAAGAAACGAAGAATTGTGGTACAGCAAATAAGAATGTAGATGATAAAATCAAATAATGTTATTTTGAATGTTTTGAAAACAAATATTCGTTGTGCTTCATTAATATTTTGAATTAGGTCTATTTAAAAATCTGGCCACATTTTTCAAAATTTTCACTTCACAATGAATACCAGCGAATGGCTGGCCAACAGCACCTCTGTGTATCTCTCGCTGATAAATCCTGACGACCATGTGACGGATAAGCCTTCGAACACGACAGTGGGGCCCTCCGGTGAAATATCCGACAAACCTTGCGGGGAGGCGCTGTCCTCGCAGACCCCTGCTGCCGTCAAGCTGCCTGGCTCTCTAGACGCTCTTCTGTACATTGTGATCGTCCTGATGTTCTACGCTTTCAGCATCGTGGTTCTGATGGTCAAATACATCAGGAGGGAGCGGGAAGAGGCCAGCCTGAGAAACTACTACAACGAATTCGTATCACGTGATAAGTTTCGCTCCGCCCAGTACAAGAACCGGCAGTTCATGAAAAGGATTTTCGGCAGGGGCAGATCTGCTGAAAACGCTGGGCAGGGCGTCAGGGGGGAGAGGGTCAACACGCCTATACCGTCGAGAGGCAGGCGGAAAACGAAGTCAGAGGGCAACACCATCACCCGAAACGGCAACACTTTTAACAGGCTGTTGCTAGAATCCGATGAGCAGGATGAGAAACGCTCCAAAGAAAGCTTCACGTTTCTAAGCGCCAAAAATCAATTCTGCAAGAAAGGTTTTTTCGGGAAAAAATTCTGCAACAAGCAGTTGTGTTCCAAGTGCGTGACGGAAGGGGCTCCGACCATCGACTGGGGCGACGGGAAGGGGGAACTAGGAAATAGCGTCCCTAGCAGACAAGAAACGGTGGAGATAAGACTGTACAACAATGCGGGTCCTAGCTCGTCAAGTAACATGGGCGGCGTCTCAGGTAGCAGTAGTAAGAGGTGCTACCTTTTGGAGAGGGATAATAGCATATTTTTTCCGATAATGGAATGTGATTCGGAGAGAGACTCGGAAGACGCCATTAAACCTCTCAACATGCAGCCACTTTCCCAACACTGGGGGAGCAGCGAGGAGATGGTCATGAGAGGCAACAAATACGAGGACCAGGCCATCGTGTCTTCCTGCTCCTTGGAAGTCTCGGAACTTCTCGCAAACATGCCACCTCTCGGGGCTTTCAGCAACAGCAACGACATGGACACGCTGGACGGTCTGTCCAATCTCGACAGCGAGGCCGAGAGCCAGTCCCTCCTGAACTACTCTACGAGCATGAGAGGCACCAACAACATGTTCTCGAGCATCAACTCCGGGGACAGCCCGAGAGCCAAAGCGTCCATCGTGGGCGAGAGCCCAAGAGTTAAAAATAGCGGCTCCAGCGACAAGCAAGGGCCGACCTTCGACGGGACGCACAAAGACTTTAGCGACTTTCTATCAGAGAGGACGTCTCTCCTCTCCTGTACGCTCTCCATCGCCAACGAGGTGGATGAAGAGGACGCTGTCACTAACCACAGTTCCTCTAAAAACTACCCCAACGGATTCTCCCACTCCAACAGTAACGGCAAAATCAAGGAAGAACGAGTCGTCGCTAACGGCAAACTCAAAGAAGAGCTCTGCCACAACGCAAAGTCCATTCTGAACTCCGTGTCCAAATCTGCGAACGGAGACGAGGAGGAAATGATGCGCCTTTTGACCAACATAACTATGATAACAGAAGAGTCTGGTCTTTTTAAGAATCTGAAATACTTTCTTAGAAGTTTTTCTAAACACGAGAACGTTGGCTGTGTCCACGAGAAATCCAATTTACTTCCAAAAGAAACTTTCTTTGGGCCAGGGAGCCCCAAAAGTGTGTTTAGTACTACTGACTGCGCTGTAGTGGCCACTAAATGTAAACCCGTGAGCAAGCCTTCTGATTACGACGAGCTGGATTCAGTGGATAATGATCTGTTGAATATGGATGAACTTGAAAACTTTGGCAACCGATGGGGATACGCCTATGACGAGGAGGAGGATTTGTGTTCAGACGGGGGCAAGTCCTCCAGCTTTGGGGAGTATTGCATGGGAGAGGCCCCCGAATCTCAGGTTATCGATCTGAGTCGACCGCTGGTGAGACGGCAGCTGGATTCAGAGACCAGGAATGGATTAAGTCTGGCTTTCATTGGGTTAGAGGATTCCCTGCACGAGGACGTCCCGGCTAAAAACAAAACAAACCCTCTGCTGGCTGGGTACGGGTCAGCACGCAAAGAGACGAAAGTCTGATGACCACAGAAACATGTTGAAATAGTATTAATGAACTGATGATAATTGATATCACTTCTCTTTTGTCAATGTTTTTTGTTATTGTTCGGTTATGTGTTTTACAGGACTCGTGTTATATTAACTCTGCTGTCAAATTGTACAGCATCAGTAAACATGAGCTCATAAAAGATTCTTTCGTTAAATAGTTATTTGATGACTTTTTAAGTTACTTCTAGAACTACATTTAAAAAAACAAAAACAAATTGACTCTTAAATAATAACGGGCTTTAGACTTTCTTGAGCCGGCCTGGCTCGTAAGACGAAAATGACAGTTTTGAACACGTCTATAAATCCTCTGATGGAACAGATGCTGAATAGTGGATAGAGCTAGTGATTTTCAAATGTTAAACTGAACCATTGTTAGACGAACCCTAATCGATCATTGAACAGGAGATAACGCATATTTTTGTTATGTACAGGAGCTATGCTGCTAGAGTTATATGCCGTTAATCACAAC
Source organism: Biomphalaria glabrata (assembly GCF_947242115.1). Taxonomy (NCBI): domain Eukaryota; kingdom Metazoa; phylum Mollusca; class Gastropoda; family Planorbidae; genus Biomphalaria; species Biomphalaria glabrata. The sequence continues at coordinate 52,004,893 of NC_074715.1, forward strand.
ATTGATCATCAATGGAATATTTAGAGTGAATAGGCTAAATAGAAATCAGAGAAATATATAGATCTAGCAATAAAAGAAAAGTTTTTTTTTTAATCTATGACTAAAGAATTATCACACAAAAATTAGAAATGTAGATTTGATAAAGATGTATAAATAATTACCTCCTCCTGTGCAACTTATCTTATAATATACAGACGTTATTACGTCCTTTACGCCATGCATCTAGCCATGCATGTTAACCAATGACTTAAATTCTGCCAAGTCATTGTTTTTTCTGGCTGGCTCAGGCAACCCATTTCATGCTCTAATAACATCTACAATCAAAATATTTATAGTCGGTAACATATACAACTAAAATGCTATTTAACATTGGTTAGATCGAGATTATAATATGCACTATCTGTATGAGACCTTTAACTCAAGAAAAAATAAACAATTGATAAAGTTACAAAAAAAACATAAAACACTGAACCATAAGGCATAAATACAAAAACACACCCCAATAAAATACTCAACCACTAACGAAGAATATTGTTTTAATTTTACTTCCATATTTCCCACAGTTTGCTCATGATGGCGGATGCCAAGCCTAAACGGGTTTTTTTAAATCTCTTTTATTGATCCTCTTAACTCTTTCTCTCCTTAATTATTTACCACATTCTTGTGGAATCAACGCTGGTCTCGTCAGTTAGGAGAGAAGGAGTTAATGTAGCTTATATTTGACCTCACGTATTGAAATGAATCCACTTATTCTAATGTTTGGCCATTGAACTGTATGCAGCATCTCTACCACAATGTAGTACTTTTATTTAAAAAAAAAAAACAACTTTGACATGGTTGTGAATTTGGATGCTGAAAGTTGAAACGAAAAGAAGAAATCAAACCTTTGAGAGTAAATGATACAGAAAATAGGAAAATAAGACAATTTTATTTTTACAAGTCAACGCTCTTGCTGGTAAAATCCTGTGAAGAGACGAAAGCTTTGCTAGGTTGGTCATATTGTAAGACCTGACTCACTGTCGAAAGACATTCATCTTATCTTCTTATATAATACAGACGTTACTTCAAAAAAAAGAAGATGATTACGTCCTACGCGTCATGCATTTAGTCATGCATATTAACCAATGACTTAAACTCTGCCAAGTCACTGGTTTTCCTGGCTAGCTCTTCCATTCTTCAAGGTCCAGTGGCGGGAGCACGAAGAAAAGGTCGCCCAAAGAAAAGCTGACTGGACAACTTAAAAGAATGGACTGGCCTCTCTCTCTCACTCTCTCCTCTTGATATCCTCTTGATATCCTGCTACGAACAGATGCTGACAGAAAAAAATGGAGGGGTTTAGTTACGGGAATTGTCACAGTGCCCCTAGGACGAAAGTCAAGGGACAGATGATGGTAATGAATAAAAAATATTCAGATAGACACAAAGAGAAAGGTATATGTATTATTCCATATGCTAAGATATATAAGTACAAGTGCTCCTTCAGCCTATTCGAGCATTGCATGGGTTTCCTGAATCAGCCAGGCAAACCAATGACAAAGTTTAAGTCTCTCATGAACTTGCACGACTAGATTAACACATGGATAGGTGAAGGACGTAACTATCGTCTGCTTTTGAATGAACGTCTGTAATTTATAAGATAAAAAAGTAGATCTAGACGTCCATCAGACGTCAGAATTTTGTTTTATTTCTGCAGGTCCTTTTATAAATACTCAGACAGAAAGATAAACGCACATTCCTCGTTTCATATGATAGGAGAAACTTGTACATAAGACGTAATCATCTTTTTTGAAGTAACGTCTGTATTTTGTAAGATAAGATAACTAAGATTTGGGTGTATTCAAAACTTTCAACAGTAACGTAGGTCAAGATAAGGTATGTCCATTCTTTTATATTGTCCAACTCTAACTGGTTTAGTTTACTTGGTGGGTGCATTCAAGTTGTGCGGGGATCATGGGTTAAAGCTACTGAAATTAAAAGAGTCTTTTTTTAAATATATTTTGACATTACAAGACCTAGTGTTTTCATATTATATAAGATCAGATAAGATAGTGTAGGATCCCATCATTTTTGTTTTATTCTGCGATAAATTGGGATATGATGATGGTAGGCTATCGACATGGACAGTGGGCTTTAGACATAGACAGTGGACTCCAAATAGACTGTGGGCTTTCAACATGAACAGTGGACTCTCTAGATAGACGGAGACATAGACATTGGGGCTCTCGACATGGCCAGTGAGTCTACAAGCAACGAAAGCTGTGTCATCCCGATCCAAAATGATCTCACTTTCACATGCACACGAAGGGTACAACAGCTACAGCAGACACTGAAGACAAACAAGGTTACAAAGACAGTTTGTGTGGAAACACAAACTCAAAATCGGCCCCCCGAAGCAGGTTTCAATATTTTCAGAAGAATATCGGTATTAAATTCTAATAGAAGTGGTTCACCCAAGCAGGTAAAAAGGCAGGTATCAATATTTTCAGAAAGAATGTCAAAATGAAATTCTATCAAAAACAGAGAAAAATAGAGAAATAATGTTGACAGATCCTGTGTGGTGCCCAAAGGTCCAGCAGACTAAGGGATAGGTGAAGGTGAATGTGAAGTTAGATGTGAACCTGGCCTAACTGAGGTCTTATAATAAATATCTAATTGATCTAATTGTTTTGTAAAGGGTCAGTCTCTTAGTCAAAGCCTCAAGAAAAAAACATTTCCGAAAAAAAAAAAAAAAATTCCTTTAGTTTTGTGAGACTGTACGGGCGCTCTGCAATTCACGCTATAATATGAAAAACTACTTATTAATTGTTGTTTTAAATTATGTCCGACTTATTTGCATAGTAAATAGATTTTTTTCTCATTAAAAAAAAAGATAACATTTTTTTTTGTAAATGTAGTATTTAGTATGGCAGAACTTACATAACTTAGCAATAAAATTGTAAAAAAAAAATATTTTTTGATCAAAAATCTAAAACCATTTGCATAAATGTGTTAATTTATGGTAAATTTCATTCTCCCTTACAAATATGTTTCAAATGTTGTTACTGTTAAAAAAAAATAGTGAATAGATGTAAAAATGGTGTATTTTTATGAAAAAAAAAACTGCTTGCATAATTGATGTAAAATTAGATTTTTCGCTTTCAAAAAAGAAAAAAGTAACCGTTGCATCAGAACTTTGAATGATCTAAAATATCATGATGTCCGATTTTTTTATTTTCTCTTCTGGTTTCTGAGATCTAAACGGGACGGACAGACGGGCCACACAAAACTAATAGCGTCTTTTCCCATCTTATGAGCCAGGAGCCTAGCAAATATCCAGACTACAATATACACAGGTTAGGAAATATACTTTTTTTTATAGGGTAGGCCTATAGTATCGAATAAAAGTAACAAGCGCAGATTATATAAGAAATTAATGTGTCAAGACCGAATGACTACAAAATCTGCACCAATCTTTACTGAATGATTACATCCTAGCTACATGACAACTTGGACCATTCATCCAGTGTTGCCAATATAAAGTTCGAAAATAACATTCTACTAGGGATTCAGGGCCGGCATTAGGTATAGGCAAACTAGGCAGCCGCGTAGGGTATCCGATTGGTGGGTGTCTCGTAGAGTGCTAAAATATTTTTTTTAGGAGAAAAGTTGCGAAACTTAGATCAAATCTCAAACATAAAACAACTCTATGGCTCTATGTCTACTATAGTTACTATTGTTCAAGGCTTTTTCACAAATGTTTAGATCAACTTGTTAGACTAACAGATGTTAGAAGACCAATGTTTCTTCCTTTTGGTGAAATGTCGAAACGTTTTTTCTAGTGAATTCTAGTCTGTGATCAAGAATCTTCCATGTAGAATAGTTGTACTGTCGGTGCTTTATGAATTAAATGTACTTGTTGATTTAGATATATATACAGGGCAGTTTATAATTCTTTGAGTAGCGGTATTTTTTCGGTCTTAATTTTTTTTTTTAATTTGGACCACATTATTCGGCCTCTAATTGGATGTGATAATCTTTTTCTGGGGGAACTTCCGTTCCTTATTAAGAAGCTGGGGATAAAGATCTTAAATATATGTGTTGAAAAAGATTACGTTGCGTTCCTGAAATACGTTACTTATTGTTCAGAGACTTACCAGTTTTGCTGGGTTGTTGCCCTTGCCATGTTGCTTGTTTGTGTAATAAAACAGATCCACGAAATTACCATGAGAAATAAAATTGAAACGTCTTTGATACTACAGTAACCTGAGTAGCAGACTGGAGTGTACTCACATTTCTTGCACTGTGATGCAAATGTTTAGACATTAATCTCATCTAGTGTACTCACATTGACTTGATTTGTGTAGTTTGGAGACGTGTGTACACATCGAATGTTGATCTAATGTAGTGTGTACACATCGAATGTTGATCTAATGTAGTGTGTACGCATCGAATGTTGATCTAATGTAGTGTGTACACATTAAGCTATTGAACATAACCATGTCTATGTACAGTCATAAAACATATTTAAAAAAATATAAAAATCTTAATTTCCTTTACTTCTTAGTATATTTTTTTTTTAACTTTCCTAAATAGATGTAGACAATATTTTACTCAGGGCTTTAATTAACAGATTAAGATACTTGAAATTTGTTAGTATATAAGAGAACATTACGCCATCTATCACGGATGACTGCCAGGTCATGTGATATTCATTCTTGACTATCATCTTGATGATATAGGAATCGAACTTTGCCCGCCTGCTTCTTTGTAGGAGCATTGGGCTAGGAATTTAATAATCTTACATTTTGAAGGAACATCCAGAACAGGATATATAACAAACACATTTATTACTTAGTATCCGCCCTAAATTGTGATAAAATACATTACTTCTCATACAAATCATTTTCCTTGCTAAGTAATGCCTCAACATTTCTTTGGAATTCCCCAAAATGAAATCACTGAAAAAGAGTCTATGTCACTCAACAGAAATAGGAGAATAAGTTGGTCAGAATATTGATGTATCTTTAAGGCCTATGCACCTGTAGTTTCACTTCTGTTAATGCAACTCACTCTACAAAGCTTCGATTTTAATTCTTTAATAAATGTATAAAGTAGACCAGATCTAAACCTATAGCCGCTCTCTATGGCGCTTCAATCTCAATGAGATTAAGGTTATCGTCTACTTAAAATGTCTGTCCACAAATGACAATAGTTATACATGCCGGTATATATATATATAAATAAAGGTCTTGTAGTGTAACAAAATCTAAAGTTTGTGTTTCGACAGTACAGCAAAAAATATTTTTTAAAAAAAGAAATAAAAGCCATCCACAATCATCATATTTTATTACATTGAATAATGCGGTACAGAGGAGATCTGAAATGGCCACATTGATCAAAAACATGGAGTCAATGAAAACAAAAACATAGCCCAGTGAACCTAGATTGTTCCTGAGGGACTTAAGCCATTCAAACAAATCAAAGATCTGTAAACTGTTTTGAAACTATCAAATATTTTCCAGCCTATAACAATGACAAAAGTGAATTAGTTGGGACCAGCATCAATATATCAATAACTATTACAAGAGACAGCTGTTCACAGATTATATAGTCAAGTGATACCCAGGCTACAGCCCTGATCTAGCCTGTAGCACCATCCAACACCTCCCAACTTGTACATGCTGTGCAGAATACAACAGATCAGGATTGATCCCATTGGACTATTTCCCACAAGCGTAGAGCTGTACCCTTCAGTACTTTAACATTGTGGAGGTCATTGATCTACACCACCCTCCATTATTGATTGATGGAACATTCCTCATATATAACAATGAAGTCTTTCAGAAAAATGTCAATGAATAAACAGTCTATACAACTCGGTCAAAAAAAGGTTCCTTTCTGTGGTATAAAATTGTGTAAGTATTGTACAGAGAAACTATTCAAAGATAAAATATTAGGGCATGTGGTAACAATAGCTTCAAGTTTAGTAGTACATGCCAGGTCGTGCTAAATGTTACACCCTACCAATAAAATACCTCGACATACAAAATGAAACAAAGTAGCTTCTTCGAAATGAAGTCTGTATTGTACAGTTGAATGGTTTTTTAAACCCTAGACAATACACATGCTTCTTCAAACACTTTCAGCATTACAATTGCACCCAATCGCAACAAAAATCAATTCACTTGAGAATCATTTATAAAAATATAATCCGATCTGCCAATCGATATAAAAAAAATTGCTCCAATAATAGGAACACTTCAATTAAAAGCCTTCGATATCTACATGCAACTTAAAAGATACTCCATCCAAAAAAAAATAAATTTGTGGATTTAAAAATATCAACAAGACATTTGCCAAAATTATATACCTTTGTTTAAAAAAAAAACATAGCAACACAATTGGGCTAAGAAAACAAGTTGATAGGCCATACAAAATAGCAGCTTGGAATCAAATGAGAAGAAATGAATAAAAACAAATGATGACAAAAAAATATACTTTATATATGTCTATGGATTAGATATATTTATTATATACACTTACCAGGGTGATGGTAATGAAGCAGGAATAGAATAGTTTATAATTATAGTCTTTTTTTTTTGTATGTGCACAGAAGGCAAATTGAACTTTTCCATAACTTGTTAAACATGTTATTTTACAAGACTTTTGACAATTTTTTGGTTGTTGCTTATTTTCAGACAAGTTTTTAAGTTTAAAAAGGACATTGTCTTCATTTTCTTGCTTCAGTAATAAAAATGCATGAAACAATGACACAGAAAAAAAAGAAAGTAATAAAATGCACACATCTTATGACATTGACATACTCCTTTCGCCCTTTTTGCGGCTTAACTTGTTAGTATATATCATCTGTTCCTTATATCGCAAAGTGTTTTGGTATATATATGTATATATTTTTCAAGTCGCTAAAAGAGTGTAAGCTAGATTTTAAAACACCACCCTCTCTCTTAGTGGTCCAGAACTAATTGTTAAATTAAGCATTTACCGAAAATATGCTTGTTTGCATCATTAAGTATTTCATGTAATTTTCATACCAAGATTATCTCTTGAATTTATACATTTGTTTGCTAAACATCTTTATTGACCACACGAACATCTTTATTGACCGCTTGCAATAATTAAAAGCGAGATAATCACAACAACTCTTCACTGATGAGAAATGCATAAGGAATTATCTTTGAACTTTGTAAGTTGTGATTAGATTAAAATTTAAAGAGAAAACAATTCATCACGAAATCTGCGTTAAAAAAAAACACTCGACAATTGACTTGAGAGCATGATATTTTTGTTGCAACAAAAGGCACCGCAAAAAAAAAAAAAAAAAAAAAAAAAAAAAAAAAAACAAAAAAAAAAAAAAGGTCAAGTCAAGATGCTTCTTCAAGATCTACAACATAGTTGATATTACGAATGAAACAGAATAAAAGTGGAACATTTCTAACTCCACATTCTCACACTTTCACCAAGTTTCATGCAGCTGCCTAAAAATAGAATGTACACTTCTGTTCATGAAATGACCTGAAATGGAACATTGATAAAAAAAAAATGAAAGTTAGAAATCACAAAAGACTTTTCTTCATAATACATTAGTTAACGGCTATTTACTTACTGTTTATTTAACAATTTATTTACTGTTTATTTAACTTTTTCTCTCTTAATCGAAGATACCATCGTTGATTTGACCTCATTAAATTAAATAAATGTTTAATTTTTATAAACATGACTTTGTGTTATATAAAAAGAGCATTCATTTTCCTTTAATTCTATCCCAAATACAACATTTTCTGATAACAAACAACAAAGCTATTGAAGCTTTATCATAAAAGGGTAGTGAAATAGTAATGAGCGGAATGTAAAATTCCTTCGAAACGTGGACAAATAATAAGAGAGAAAGAGTTCACAATGAAAATGTTCCATAAACAACAGTAAAGATGTACTGCAAGGATCAAAATTTGTGTCTGTATTGAGTTAAGTCTTAGTGGTAAAGCACTTGGCTTCCAAACTGAGGGGGTCCCGGGTTTGAATCCTGTGAGGACTGGGTTTTTAATTTCGGGATTTTTAGGGCACCTCTGAGTCCTTCCATCTCTGATGGGCATCTGACTTTAGTTGGTGTAAAGTAAAGGCAGTTGGTCATTGTGCCGTGCCGGCCAAACAACACCCTCGTTAACTGTGGGCCACAGAAACAGATGACTTTTACCAGAACTATGACTAAGTTTTGTAATGCCATCTCCAGTCACCAGAACAAAGACTAATACATGGGGAAAACAAATTTCACGAATATTTATGTATCAGAGTTCAAAAGTATTTAAGTAACTATTAGACAAATTTTAGTTTTTAAAGAGAAGTCTCAAGTATGATAATACAAAGTCTTATCAGCCTTCGTTGTGAAGCCCTATTGAATATTATGATATAAACTATTCCCATAAACACATAATGAATGAAATTTAGAGAAAGGAATATGCCACCCCATTACATCTGACCACCATTTAACTATTGGAGCAGTTACCTCTCTCACTGTGTCTTTAATAAAGTCTTTTTTGTCTGACAAATCAAATGACGGGTACTTAGCATAGACCTGAAAAAGAAAAGGACAATTTAGTAAGGCAAGTACAACTCCAGCAAGGAATATAACATACTTGATGTTAGGCCAGCCAACAGAAAGTTATTGCCCAATTTCTCTGGCAGGTCTTCAACTTTTGTGAGATGACCAGTTCGATGTAAGGATTAGGTCAGACAATGTGGGCAATACTACTGCTGTTTTGTATAAAGTTATCTACTATAGTCAAGTTAATTGGCTTTGTTAACTATTTCTCTCCTAATTAACGATACCATCGTTGATTTGACCCCATTAAATTCAATTAATTTTTTTTATTTTATAAAAAGAGCATGCATTCTCCTATAATTCTATACCAAAAGTAATGTTTTCTGATTACAAACAAAGATGTTATTGAAGTTTTATCATAACAGGGTACAAATGTGAAAAAAAGAAAAATTCTTTCAGAACGTGGAAAATAGATATGACTTAAATATGAAGCTTGGCTAGCAAAGAAACTCAGTACATAAGTCTGTGAGTCATTAAGCATAAAAATACTTAAGTTTGCAACCCCAATTTTTTTTTTTAGCTTCTTGTTTTGCAATTAAAAAGGTTATGTTAAATCTTACAAGGAGCTTCTGAGACAATGATTTATTTTTTTTTAAATCCTGAAGTTTCTTATCCAGTATCTTCATCGCAATGCATTTTAAAATAATTAATATTAAAAATATAGTTTTAGAAATGAAACTTGTAAAAATAGTTGACATTAAATTCTATCAAACCTCAGAAATATTGCTAGACTTAGCCCTTTATATGCTATACTTACAAATAAAAAAAATTTGCCAACAAACAAGGACCATTAAAACATTTCATATAATAAAAAAAATTAACAAGGAATCACGACTCGAAAATGGTTGTATATCGAATAAACAATTATAATTTTCATGGAAATCTCATTTGGTATAGTCAAGTCTGTAAGTTCCAATGGCTTCCAGATACCTCCATTCTGGAAGACTATATATTGGAACATACAATGCAAGCTGCAATGAGTTTCTTGGCATGGAAAGATAAAGCTTATATTGGCGAATAAATCAGGCCTACCTGTTTAACAACTGTCTTCATCGTTACTTTTTCAAGATCTGCTCCATCCAGAATTTTTTTCACCAGTTCTTTGATTTCTTCATTCTAGTAGAAATGGGGAAAATAAAATCGCTTATATTAACACAAAAAACAGAAATAATACTCATAATGGAAATATATTGAAAAGTTGTACTAATATTGGTAGCCTGATTTCTGAAGCCATGACTACATTTGAACTCATTGTCTAGATACAAACTCTAACCACTTGAAGTTGTTATACTAATGACAAAACCTATAGCCAACTTTTCACATGCAGTTCTGGAAGAAACTGCTAAACACTAGATCTTTTACATTAGTTTTCTTAGCATTAGCTGCAAGTTGCCAGCATTTTAAAAGAGTCATTCAACTTTATAACATACATGAGAGTCATAGGAAGTTAGTTGAAAAGGATTGATTATCGAATAAGGTGAAAGGTCACAACAGGATACAAACTTCACTTCGTAAACTCTGACAACATTAACTAGTTATTTGATGAGCTTTTACCCAACATTAAAGTAGCCACTACATTTAATTATACCCTACTGATTTAGCATGGTTCTCATTTTAAAAAGAACACATAAGCAAGATTAGATCAAGTAACATATTTCAACTTACAGATCATGAACATTAAGATTAAGAAACATACCGAAGGAGGTGATTTAGTTTTACTGTTCAACTTAGCAATTACTTCATCATCAGAATCTGAAGACAGACTGTCAGACAATTCCTCATCAGCTGTACCAGGGGACGAAGAAACATGTATTTTAGTTAAGCTGTAAATTAAGTTGGAAAAAAATAATATTTGGACTACAATTGAGTAGATCAAAAAAAAAATAAAAAATTACCAGGTTTCTTTTTGACAGTCTTTTTCTTCACTGCCTTCTTCTCAGGCTTCTTCTCAGGCTTCTTTTCTGCTTTTTTCTCTGCTTTCTTCTCTTTGTTCTTTTTGCCATTTTCTTTAGACTTCTCTTTGGGTGCTTTCTCTGTGGCTTTTTTCTTTGGCTCTGTTTTAGCTTTTTTCTTTTTTGGTTCCTGTTAGAAAAATTATGTTTTAGTTTTTTTGATGTCACCTAAAATGTTTGAGCTACAACAATCTGAAATCTAAAGATGTTGTGTTTTCTTGAAACTAAATCAGGTCAATGCTTTGTGCCTAAAATTCAATTTATAAACCTATCCATTATATTTAAGTAAATTAGGAATGCTCCTTTAAAGAACTTGAATAGGCCAGTTACAATTTCATATGAAAAACTCCCAGATCATAAGAGTTATGATAAACAAAGATCTATTTGGTTATTTAAGCAGTCATTAATAAAAAAAAATTTGAAGCTCTATAAAGTAGTAAACTATGGTCTACTAGCACAGCAGGTCTCAAGAAGGGAAGACATAAAGAGATATGATTAACTTTGTGTTAGGAATCGTGAAATGGAACAGATGTTTTTTTTTATTTGCTTTTAAGTAAATATCCTAGAGGTAAATAATTTTTAATTTGTTTCATATTAACTACCGGTACAGATTAATACATTTCAAGATTAATCAAAAGCAAGTCTTCACTAATCAATTTATGTAGTTTTAAAGCTAACAAAATTCAGAGAAAATGTTTGTTAGATAAATGTGAGCAATAATTTAGTGCATTTTTTAAAGTGTCTTGATGCAATAAACCAGGGATAACAAACATTCAGTAATAAGCCAGGGATAACAAACCTTGGCTAACAGACCAGAATTAAACAATCTTGGCTAATAAACAAAGGATTATAAATATAAAACCTTGGCTAAAGACCAGAATTAACCAATTTTGGCTAATAAACCAGGGATTATAAAACCTTGGCTAGAAGACCAGAATTAACAAATCCCTGGCTAAAAAACCTTGAGCCAGGGATAATAAACCTTGGCTAAACCAAAAAAAAAAAAGATTGTATTGCTCTAAAAGGTTTTAATAAATTTTTTTTTTAGCAAATTCTTAAAACTAATACAAAAATTAATAGGACTTGATTTGAGGGTCATCTATAAGAAAAAGATTTCCAACAGTGAATGAGATTTCAAAGATTGTTTATCTTGGTGAATATGAGTTACAATGATTATTTCAATGAGTAGGATAATAAGATGATCATTATCAAACAATGATTGTGCTGTCCTAGTCTGCTTCATTTACCTCTTCTTCTTCCTCCTCATCTTCCTCAGACTCCTCCTCCTCTTCCTCCTTCTCACTGGCTTCCTCTTCCTCACTCTCTTCCTCTACAGAGTCCTCCTTGTCTTTCTTGTTGGCTTTCTTCTTGTCTCCCGCAGTGCTTCTCTTCCTTTTCACACCTTTCTTCTTGGCTTTCCCTGATTTACCTGTCAAGACAAGGACACCTTTCTATCACACACAATCATTTACTCAACAAAACATTAGTCACAGAAAACAAGTCTGAAGTTCAAAAATAATTACGGCAATGCTAAAAGAAATGGACAGCTAGGTTTCTTGCTGAACTATCGATCAAAAAGACAGTTAAAGGGCCTTATAGCTAATGATTATTGTTCTCCAATGCTCTCCCTTTTCTCACAAAAGGAGTAAAGACTGAGATCAAACACATTATATATACAGTGATGGAAACAGGCTTTAAAAAAATTTGACAAAATGAGGTTAGCAGGACATGTTCCCAATAAGAAAGACGCAGATACAAGGAAAATAACTAAAAAAGGATGTCTTCATATAACTTGGCGACACATCTTTATGAAAAACCTCAGGGGGGTGGACCCCACCTGGTAAGTGGCTGCAGACGTTGACTAATTTCTATTGAGACAGCTTGCCACCCAATCCACTGAACAGCACCGTAGGTCTAAGTAATGCTTATTTAAAGCCTGTCAGTATTTATAGCTCATTGGCCCAAAGTGTAGTGTTTGACCACATCAATAAATTTACACTAAAATGGTGCTGTGAACTACTTACTTTTTGACTTGACCTTGACACTCAATCCTTTGTCTTTTGGTTCCATCAGAAACTCTTCTAGCCTCTCAACCAGGTTGGACTTGGTGCCACTGCGCTCCAACCCAAGGACCAGACACATAGACTTTAATTCTGCAGTTATCATTCTAGAAATCAGAATATCAACAAGAGATTTGATGTGAGATGCAAACAATATTGTCAGAATTACAGACAGTGACTTTTATTGAAATCTAAAATAAGTTTTCAATGATAGTTTCATTACTTAAAGAGTCAATTGGGTAAAGCAACTATTACAATGCAACCATTCTTCAAACTCCACTACTTACTTGTTCATGATCCCGAGCCTTTTTTCATGTTCTTTGGAATCTTTCGAATGTGTGAAGCCTGAAAACTGACGGATATTTTTTTTTATTTCTGCTGTAGAACCAGTTCGTATATACAGCACTCTGTGTAGAGGCTTCAAGTCAATGGCTTTAGTAATGTTGATCTGGTGGTCAACTGAAAGAGAAAGGCAAAACATTATAAAGTCACAAGTTTCTTTCTTCATCCGGAGGTCACAACTACTAATAATTATTTTATTATTGCCAGAATTAGTCTGTGAAAGCTAAATGAATACTGTTCAATTATCAAGATTTTATTAACTGCCACATTGAAGTTTACTATAGATGTGTGGCCGAAAAGCAAAGTACTGTTGGGCTTGGCTACCTATCAAGGGGGCTGAGGTTCTACACACAACTCAAGCAGAATTGTGTTTATGAGCACCTAAGGGTAGCACGGAAAACCTTCTCCCAGATACCTCCTAATGAGATTGGAACATAGCGCTCTGAAAATGCTATAAGCATGAAAGTTGTGCTACTTAAAGGCTAAAAAAAAAACTTAAGTAAAAGTTTTTAAATGTTTAAGAAGTTAATTTTTTTTTTTAATCAGTAGAAAAATTAAACAATTGAAAAAAAAAAACATTTTTTATCATCATCTAATCACAAATCAGAATTTAAGCCCCTTAACTCCACCAGACTGTGAAACAGCTTCTCCGCAAATTTCTTATAATGCCTTAATCTGTGAGCCCACTAAAGAGGGAATTTTTGACCCTATGCAGAACAAACTCGTCAGAATCCAGAAATAGGTAACAAATGTAAAAATTTTATATTAACTATGAAAAATGGCTGCCTCCATCAGATCATGTGTTTACATCAAATTACTATAGATTTATATTTAAAAATTCTGAACATTTGCAATAAAAATTGACTCAGATATGTATGCGGTAGGTTTAGGCTTGTGTTACGCCTAAATTCATCAATGTTTTTGTTGATTTAAACTCAAAGTAAAAAGTCTATAAACTTTATTAAAAAATCATAGTTTTACTTCCATTTTAGAGAAAGTAAGAGCTAGATTGATAAGGAAAAAAAAATGTGAACTTTATTTGATATTTTGTTTTTTTTTGGCACATTGGCACAATTTAGGGCATGTTGTGCCCTTTGAGCTTAATTTAACCCTAGAGCTAGAAAGATGAGGGGCATAGGAACTCAGGCAGAGGAGAAAGTTAGGTGTAGAAACTAAAGGCTGATGGAGTAAAATCTTATAACTAAGACTCGTGAAATATTATAAATCAGAACCACAGAAAATAGAGCTTCAAAATAACAAACCTAGATAAATATCAAATCAAGTAAAAGTATTCAAGGCATAAGAGCCATAAAAAACAAAGCACTTTATTTTGGGAAAGGGAGAAAAAAAAAAAGGGGGGGGGGGGGCTAACAGCTGAAGAAACTGCATCCCATGCATGCATAAGGACCATGTTTATAAAATGGAAGGTAGATGAAAGTGAGAATTTAATATTTTTTTTTGTTGTAAATGTTTAAATCAGTCACCAAAACGTACTGAATGGAATATCACCAAGTTTTGTTCCTTTTCCTTCTTCTATTTCAAGTTTTTTCTTTTCTCCCAAACTCTGCATCATTGTGGCAGAGAGTCGGTCCACCTTCTTCTTTTCACGTTTGCCTTCTACAACCAAAGGAACTTCAAGCAGACCAGCTGAAATCAAAGTGATCAAAATGTCATTATTGATAAAATGTTACATTTGCACTAATACAAGGAAAAGTTACAACAGCATGATATGAAGCTAGAATTTTTAAAAATATTTCACCCCTGATCATGCTCCCATCATTGATTTTAAAAAGCCTTCTACATTGGCACGACACTCCCGTTGCCAATGTTTTAAAGCTTTTTAAAAGTTTTGTTTTCCTCCCATAATGTTTTTGATTGCTTAAAACTTAATATTGAAAAGTTTTTCTATGTTTGACATTTTTAAAACATGATTTTACTAAGAATATGTTCAAAAATATTTCCTAGATCTAGTCTAGATGACTAGTCCACAATCAGTGAGTTTTCAATTTTAATTTATTAAATAATCAAAAGTTAAATTAATTTTTGGTTTTACAAACAATTTGTATTTTATAAAAATGGCAAGTATGAAGTTTAATCATAACATGGTAGTCATGGTAGTGTACTATGAATGAACAAAGTGAATAATACTGGTTAAAATATTTTTTTTAAAATGCTTTGGGAGGGACAAGTTTCAGAGAATATATTTCACTACCAGATTTATTAGATTTAGGTTTAGACTAAATGAAAAGAGACATGAACTCAATGAGAATTATAATTTTTCTGCACATTTAAAAATCTAATTTCATAGTTTCAGTCTCTGTTAATCATTATCTTTTTAAACTTATTAATTACTAATATACTGACCACTTGTATGGAAAAAATAGTAAAAACCTTTAAATACATACTAAAATATAAATGAACTCAAACATTGAATAAAGTAAAGGTAAAAATAGCTGCAGGTAACAGTCCGTTGAATAGCATCCAACAAGGAAAACAATCTACAGAAGTTTATCATACTATCGTGCACGCGTGACGTTTTCTTTTGGTGTTTAATAGCTGTGTTTTAATGTACAGGAAGTAGTTTGTATTGGGCACGTTTTGCTGTCAAGAATATTGTGTGTGTTTACACCACGCTTAGTTTCCGTATTGTCTTCAGAGTAGAGGTAGCTTTTTAGCTGTAGAGTTGTTTACGCTACAGTTCACAGTTTCCCTGTTTTAACGGTACTTAAGTACATAGCTTTAGTAAGTAGTTTGATCTTTCGGTACGGGTGCGGCTAATGAAAGATTCTGTGATGGAGCGGCATCGCTAGATCTTGGTGTTCTTTTGTTTCAGGGTGTTAGGCTTGGGGCTATGATGAAGAGTATGGTCTTTTTGCTCTTGGAGCCGTGACTGTTGCTAGAGTTGTTTATCGTATTTGAAGCTGTCCATATGTAGGACTGAAATGAAGTGTGCGTGTGTGAGGTGTGTTATTTGTATGGCTACCAATGCCATATTTAAATATCCATGATTCATTAATTGGTATATGTTGAAACATTTTGTAATTTGTACTTAACTTTTATTAAATATTGTTCGTGTTGAACAATTGTTGATTATTCATTAACTGTTCCATTCAAATGACCATTTATTCGATGTTCAGTTATCATGCAACTTGATATGCTGTTACTCATTGGTATTTGTTTTATCCTATTGAGGTGAGGAACCCGGGGAATTATGTCAACCCTTAGATAAACCCATAAACCCGCCTTGACACATACCACCAGTAGTCATGTATGCAAGAGAGATCTGGACACTAACAGGCCAGTAGTCATGTATGCAAGAGAGATCCGGACAAAATCTAAAAAAATTTATTTAAAAAAAACATACAAAATATTTGGTTATGGAAAAATCCTTTAGAAAAATAAGCAGGTATACAGAATAAAACGGAATGGAGATCTTTCACCAACCAACACAAACCTATATTAAATATGCAATGACCCCCTTAGGCACTATCTATAACAACAAATGTTGGACAGATCACTTTCGAAGATCTGAGTATAGAGTATAAATTCCCGACTTAAAAAAATAAGCAATTTAAACTATGAAATAATTTTTACCCTCAAGACTTTTCTCAAGATTGCGTACTACTCCTCTGTATATTACTTACGCGGTAACTCTTCTTCATCAGATTCCTCCTCCTCATCATCATTCTCTTCCTTTTCATCGTCATCTTTCTTCTTGTCTTCCTTTGCTGTCGGCTTTTCTTTCTTCTGGTTTTTTGTTTCTTTTTTTACAGGCTTATCTTCTGGCTTGTCATCGACCTTTTTCGCCTCTTTGGCATCTTCTGACTCATTGTTTTCTGATTCATTAACCTCGTCACCCTTCACCTCCGCCTAAAAATTCAAAGATAGAACAATTGGTCAGTAAGTGCAATTTACCCCACACACTTTATGAAATGTGAACTGGAAACTACATTTAAAAACATGAAATTTAGCCACACGTTTTCCTCTGAACAATTATTTTTCCGTACTTAAAGTTTCTGATGGTACTACGCCAATGTAACAAAACAGCTACTAGGACTATCATTTCATAATATTTTTGCTATAACTATAATGGCTAGCACGATGATATTTCACTAGAAAGGAATACTAACTATAGATCATAAATACTCATATTGTCAAATGGTTAATGAGTATCTAGATCTTCTTACACACAGCAAATTCTAGAGATTAGTCTGTATTAGATTTAGATTGACTAGGTCTAGAAGTAGAAGACATTGATAAATTTAATTATGTTATAGATCTAGATCTACTACTCAAAGTATTTAGTTTATAATAGTGTTGTAACCCTATTGGCGACATGATAGTCGATCAACTGACACGTGACATAGGCCAGTGATACAATTTAGTGTGCTATGTCGATGGACAAGGGACAGAAATGACATGAACTTTGCATGGAAATATGACCTGTGTTATGGCCATGTGACTGAAAGTCTTCGTGGACAAGAGACAGTGTGCAGCGCAGTACAGGGAGGAGACCAGGACTGTTAGTCAGCCCTGGTGGAGTCCTGGAGTGAAACCTACGAGTCCAGGATGAGATCTTCACAGAGACAGTAGAGTTTAGTACAGCAGTATGGCGATGTACAGTAGTACAGTGTAACATTTGTAGTAATTTATTGTGTTGCCGATTGTGCCCTATTGGTTATTTATAAATCAAATAAATGTTATTTTTATCTTTAAAGTTCCAGATTATTTGGAACTGGAACCCTTGAGTCAAGTTCTTGTGATTGTGTTAGAAAATTAGATGTGTTGTCTTGAACCAGTGTTTACAGATTAGGCTTAGGAGAGAATTTTAGCAATAGTTGTAGATCTAGAATTCTAGATCTACTAGTCTAGTTTAGAGTTAGTGTCTAGACTTCATTCATCACTCGTGTCTTCAGACTAGATCTAGTTATCTCTAGACTATCTCTACTTACTAGATAAGATTGTAACTAGATCTACTTAAATCTACTCTTAACTCTAAAGTCAAAGAGAATCTAGTCTAACTATGATTCTACTAGATCTATATTAGGACTATAGATCTAGATCTATTCTAGACCTAGCCTAGACCTAAGACTAGATTACTGGAAATGACTGGATCAATCATCAATTCAATGAGAATTAGATTAATCATTCGAATTAGATCTATGTCTATACTTGACTTAATACTAGTATATCTCTTTAGCTATGCCTATGCCTTATGGTAGCCAGGTAGACTCATTTAAATCTAGTGTTGTGTGGTAAGTCTAGAACTTGGAGTCAAAGAGTGTAGTGTGCACGACTTGATGCTCCAACTCATTGGCAATGCCACTGACTGTCGATGCCACTGCCAGGTCTGGCACAGCGTTATCGATAATAAGTCATAGTAAGAAAAGTCTACGACAACGTCAAGCGTATAAAAAAAAAAGACAATTAGGCTACACCTAGATATATTGGCTATAAGCATATTTGAAGCTCTGTTTAATTCCATGTGAGATAATTATTTTACTCATACAACCTTTTGACTATCAGTAATTGTTTCATTTTCTTCATCGGCCATGGCCTACTTAGTTTTGTTGTTGTTGAACAAGAAGAAAATGGCGCATGACTTGAAATGAACCAATGGCTGATTTTGTAACATTGGGCGCAAAGTTTTGGGTGGGCCTGCAACTGTTTAAATTTCAAACGCTAAAGATCTAGAGATCTTGTGCCAGGCCTAAGCTAAAAGATCTTCCATATTAAAACGGCTGACATAGATCTATTATAGATGTGTAGATCTGTTCTTATTATTTCATCACTGTCACTGCATTATTGTCTATTTCCAAGAGATTTTTTTCTTCGGTGTTTCACTGTGTTGGGAATAGTCCCACTCTTTTATTTATTTTACTTTTTTTTTTAACTCAAATAAATTTTTGTTGTTGTTTTTTAGCGGCCCCCGAAAGGAGAAAATTTTAGACACTATTAGTTTTGAGTGGAATGTCTGTCTGTCCGTCCCGTTTAGATCTCGTAAACTAGAAAAGATAGTGAAAATCTGACACCATAATATTTTAGACCATTCAAAGTTCTGAAGCAACGGCTACTTTTTTTCTTTTCGGAAAGCGAAAAATCTATAATTTTTTAAATCACTTATGCAAGCAGTTTTTTCATAAAATACACCACTTTTACAACTATTCACTATTAATAATAACAAACACCGGTGGCTCATCAGAAGGAGAGATAATAATCTACCATATTTTTAACATTTATGCAAATGGTTTTAGATTTTATGTCAATTTTTTAAATTACATTTGTAAGTTATGTAAGTTCTGGCTTACTAACTACCACATTTGCAAAAAAAAAAAAAGTTTTATTTTTTTTTAAAGAGAAAAAATCTATTTAGTATAGGCCTACATATAAGTTGGAGGACATAATTTGAAAAAACAATTAATAAGTAGGATTTCATATTATCGCGTGAACTGCAGTGTTAAACCATCGAGATATTACATTAACTATTTTTTTTTTAAGAAATGTTTTTATCTTGAGGTTTTGGATTACATCACATCAGCTAGGCCATGTTCACATCTAACTTCACTTTCACATTTCCTTTGGTCTGCTGGACCGCTGGAGCACCACACAAGATCTATCAACATTCTTTCTCCATTCTTCTCTGTCATTTGTCTTTTATAGAATTTCATTCTGATGTTCTTTCTGAAAATATTGTAACCTGCCTCTTTACTTGCCTAGGCGGACCACTCCGGGGGCCGATTTTGAGTTTGTATTCCCACACTAACTGTCTTTGTAACCTTGTTTTTTATATAATAGATCTAGATCTCGAGTCTCTATAGCCTATCATAATTTCATTGTATTGTTTGATTTTTGATTTTGTGGTCCGCTGTCGATATTATTCAAACAAACTTTTCTAATAAAATATATCAAATGTATTTTAAGTCCATTTCAATAGAATACAGTGGTTTTATTGTTAACACTTCTACATTACATTAGAAATTCAGGTTCTCAACCTGTAAGTCGCCCCCCCCCCCACCACCCGTCACTGGGGGTCGAATGACGATTTACCAGTGGGTCGCTTAAGATCCTCGGAAGATTTTTTTTTAACTATTCTGACGTGCAAAGTTTTTTTCAATAACATCTCCTTTTTGTTTTTGTTTTTTTACTGTACACATCATTCGAGATAATTGGACCTGCTTTTTATTGTCGCTGTAAAAAAATATTTCTAACAGTTTACGTGAGGTATATAAAAAAAAAAGCGAAAATCTTTAGGATAAAATATGAGTGGTGACTGTAAAAGGCGCTCCTTTCCTGGTATACTAGCATGGAGGTCTGGTATTAAATGTTTGACAAGAATCAGTCGCCAAAATTCTACTTTATGATTCATCAATAAATGTTTGCAACAAAGACACTGCCACAAGAATATCAAGAAACAATGAAAAACCTCGTTCGGGCAAATGCCCGGTGGGCCGGTACCCAAAGGGCTAGTAGGACCACAGAAAAGGCCGCAAGGATGCCACTATGTATTACATTGTTACAGGTTTTATAATATTCTTTTACAAACGGGGCCCTCTTGAATCTTTCTACCGTGTAATTGTAATTTAATTTAATAAATTATTCGTAATAATGTAATAGCCTACATCCGTAGACAGTGCTACTAGTAGGCCTATGCTTTTAGGGCCTACACCCTGAGCGATTAAAAAGCAACATTAGGGCTATGTTTTTTTTTAATAGAAATATAGAGCTCATTGTATGCATGTGAACAGTTATCGATGCTCAAAGTAATATAATGGTTTTGAGGACCTACAATTGGATGTCCATCAAAAGATATGTAATTTACGGACCTGATTGTATAGAAATGCTTGGGCCGATTTTGACACCTAGTCCGCCCCTGACTAAGACAAGACTAAGACAGCTTTATTGATCCTTACGGAAATTTGTTGTGATTACAAGGACTCTTTTCTCATATAAGACAACACAACAGAAAAATACACATAAATACAACAGACACAACATAAAGAGTTCATTCAGCGACTACACACAGGTATCTTGGTGCATTTCATGTTCCCTGATCAATGAGTGGCGGTGATAGAGTCTGACCGAGTGAGGTACGAACGAGTTTTTGTACTGCTCCGTTCTTGTTTTGATTGACAGCAGTCGCCCACTTCGCGACGACCTGACGTAGTTCTGATGGAGCGGGTGACCGTTGTCTTCCAAGATTTTTTCAATTTTTCTCAGGCACTTTTGTTCAAAAAGTTCCTTTAAATGTGGTAATGTTGTGAGTGTAATTTTTGATACATTGTTTGCACAAACAATGTAGTTTACAAATCAATACGCTCTGGCTTGAAAAAACGGAGGAACTCCCCAACACTGTGAATAGACGAAAGCTGAGCTGGTTCGGTCCTATTGTAGGACATTACTCAGTGTCAAAGGTATTCTTCTAAGTACAGTGGGGGGAGCACGGAGAAAAGGTCGTCCAAAAAAAAAATCTGGCAGGACAACTTACAAGAATGGACCTGCCTCTCTCTTGATTGCCTGCTAAGAATCTAAGAATAGATGCTGACTGTGAAAAGTGTGTGTTTGGGGGGGGGGGGGGATTCGGTTACGTCACAGCACCTCTACGACGAAATAAATTCAAGGGACAGATGATGATGATTATGACGATGGTGATTTAACTGTATTTAAAATAGCTGTCCATGCTCCGCCATGCTTTTCATATTGTCACAATTGTTACATAAGTATGCCACCTAAATAGGATGAATACGCAATAGAAAAGTAACTAAGTGCAATTTATAAAGATAAAATTTCATTTATTTGAAATCTCATATGCACGCAAAGGCCCTCATTCACTTACCAATCACTGATTCTCCTACTTGCTGTGGACGAAAAAACATGGAAATCCTGTTATTACTTTCCTTGCGTCTCGAACAACTAAGCCATTTTCATGGTCGAAACCCAAGGTATACCCGATGACAAAATCGCAAATCTGCAGCGAATTCAGAACATCGCTAGTTCTAGTCCTATGAAAAAGAAGACGCGTTCACTTCATTGGCTTCCTGTGGATGAAAGAATCGACTACAAGGTGGCTGAAACAAATAAATGCCCAAGTGAATTGACCACTCCATATGTCCCTCAGAGAGCCCTTATCTCCATCGACTCAACGCTTCTGGTTGTACCACGCATGTCTTGTACGAGTGTCCCCAGCTCCGCGAGCTAAGGGGGGACTTGCCTGTGCAGTCACTGGACTTGTATGGTAGCTATGAGGCACTACGCCGGACGGCTAAGTTTCTTGCCAGAGCACTAAAGGGAGGATCAGTCCTTCCTGCTCTGATTTTTCAATAGGAGTTCATCTCAGGTTGTACCACGTTTCTCCCCCAATTGCTACGGTCTGCGGGCTTTTTCTGTACATGGACCAAAGGTTTCGAACTCACTCCCCATAGAGCTCAAACAACTTGCTTCACTACATTCAAGAAGAACATTAAGACCTATGTTTTCAAATCTTTTAACTCTTTCCGTAATTATTTTCCACGATTCAGCGGAATTCTTCATTTGCTCATTATTATTTCACTCCCCTGTTATGATTGGGCTTCAATATCTTTGTCGTTTGTCATCAGAAAATGTTTTATTTAGTCTAGAATTAAAGGGGAATGCTTGCTCTTTTTATATAACACAAAATAACGTTTATAAAATTAAACACTAATTTAATTTAATGAGGTGAAATCAACGATGGTATCGTCAATACGGAGAGAACGAGTTAAAATAGTTTGTCATTTGAACTCTCGTGTTTTTGTCTGTTAGTGGGGCGTTAAAATTAGGGAAGGGGGTGGAGTGATATAGAATTCACAGGCCGGAAGTGAGTGTGTTTGGTAGGACGTTTTAAAATGGGCCGTTCCAATTAAATGTAACCTATACTAAAATACTCTGGCCAAAGGTGTTGAAATGTATTGAATTGAAAAAAAAAAAGGGGGGAGGGGGGTTACCGTGGAGTACGGCCAAAATATTATTACGATGTCTCCATAAGAAGACAAGGGACATAAAAACACATGTTATTTTAAATGAATTCCTTCTTTAAGAATCTAATGGTGGTCTTGGCCTATTTGATTTCTCATTCTGTTTTTATTACAAAACTTAAGCCATATATCAACTCAATCTGTCTGTCTGGTCAAAGGTTTGTACACGTTATTTCTCCGACAACCCATCTCTGATCAAGCTGAAATTTAGCACAATTATTTCTTGTACCTGACAACACAAGAATGAATAATAATAATAAAAGAAACCAATTAGTTTATTAATTAATGGTAACAAATTACTTTGTTTGATATCTCAAACAAGGGAATGAAATAGTACCATGGGCACCCGCAGGATTTTTTGCAGTGGGGGGGGGGTGCAAGTTGCCACCTTTGGCTCGAAGTCGTAGCTTCAACGTTTTGATTACAGAGAATATTGTTACGATCTCTTCCAATCAGGCCTTCTGTCAACACTGCTAAACACAACACAGCACATCTAACACATCAAGAACTTGACAACAAGAGCTCTGGTTAATCTGGTACTTTAATAATGAGTTAATAAGTAGATAACAGCCAATACTAGACTATTGGCAACACATCAACAACTAAAATGTTACATTGTACATCACCGTACAAAACTCTACTGTCTTTCTGGACTCGTACATAACACTTGAGGACTCCGCCAGGACCGACTTCATGGTCGACTCACAATCCCGGTCTCCTCCGTGTCCTGTCTTGAACTGCCGCTTTCTTACACACTGTGTCTCTCGCACACGCAGGCTTTTGATCACATGACCATCACAATGATCATATTTGCATGTAATCGCAGTACTGTCCCTTGTCCATGGCCCCGCTGACCTGAGTGATTTGCCTGAGTTCACGTGTGTGTCAGCTGAACCTATAGTTAACCCTATCGCGCCGCAAACAATATTAAAGAAAACAGTTTGTTCCCTCGTCCGTCCCTCCCCCCCCCCCCCAATACCTATGTGTTATTAAGTTCACTGTAAATACTTGTTTCATGGAATAAAGAACAAAAAAAACTAACATGTGAACAAAACTATTTACTATACACATTGGTTAAGTTTATCCGTGCGGCCCGTGCATCCCAACTGTCATTCAAACAAAAAAAAATGCAAACGCTGCAAAAACTGTCATAACTTTACTACTTAATGGACCTCATTCACCAATCGTAAACAAACAACATTTAGCCACGTGATTCTATATATCTTCTATACAAATTATGTAATCCATAGTGGCTGTCACGTGATACGTATTTTTCATTGTTTTATCAATATCATGACGTGGCTAAATGTGTTTATTTACGATTGGTGACTGAGGTCCATTGCTTCTCGTCGCGACGGACAAACCGGGGATGAACGCTTGTCCGGCAGTTCTGATATTCTTCTGTATGTTGCAATTCTTCAATCGTTTTAGGATGTGGACGAAACAGGTTAAACTGAGCATTATTATTTCTTGAAAATCGAGTGAAGAAACTAACAAATCAAGATACGGAAGCTAATAATCCCAAAATCCCAACACGTGGTTTTGCTCGGTGTATCTGTCGACAGCAAATTCTCGGCAGCACCAATTCATTACCATTTATCTGCCAGCTGTGTCCCCTTACTCAAAATGCCAACCTCAGCATGGTCAAGTTGGTTTTTGATTATGTCATTAATGCGACTGCTAATGTGCTGTTGAGCGGCCACTTATCCTAAGATGGACAGATTGCAACCTCACGGAAACGGGTGAATAATTGAGTTTGGTGTCACTTACAGCCGTTATTTTATAATAAGCCAAACAGTGAAAATTGTGACTTAAAGCGCGAATGAATTCTTACTTCTCAGTTCATTGTGTCATTGTGGATAGCTGCCTGGTTGTGCGGTTTGCGCGCTGGACTGTCTTTTGGATTTATCGATGGTCCCGGGATCAAACCCTGCAGGCTACCATCCCCCGTCTTCCTGCGGGAGGTTTGGACTAGGAAGTAAACTATCTTCAACTCTGAAGGAACATCCGAAACATGTAAAACAAACATTTTTGTGTCTCACACAAAAGTTGTAAATTTAGCACCAACGCCTGGGACTGTTACGGAAGAAATAGATAATCTTCTTGATGACACCAACAGCATTACGTGAATCTGAAACATCATTCAGGTCAAGTCAATGAAAACAAGTTTAAGTCAGTGAGACACGCAACGGGCGTCTGCTTTTGGATATTTTTTCACGAATCCTAGCCTGAACAAAGTTCTGAATGCTACCCATCAAGGGGCAGCCAGCGTAGCCTTGGCCGAGTAGTTTGTTCGTGTCTAGACTTTGCATAATGCAATCGCTGACAATAAGGTTAGACACTGGCAGAGCGTCTCTCTTATCAACAGGGAAAAAAACAATTAGTACAATCGCCATCAACAAATCCAACGCTCAAACGCATCAATTCAGTGCCGAAGATATCTGCATTTTCATTACCGAAATACCAAGAAAATGCAGTTAATTCATGCTGCTGCCGGTGCTCGTCGATATAAATAAACGTTTTGACTCAGACAATGGCATGGGAAGAACTTTCTTATATCTCTTCTATCGTAAACTGGTGGACGTGTTTCACCTGCTATTTTATTGAAAACTAACAATGACCGCAACTCCGCAAGACGTGAATACATGTACCAAGATAACTGCACTCAGGGCCGGTCTTAGGCCACTGCAACATATGCGGCCGCGGTGGGCCCCGCACTTTTATAGGACCAGCGCGAATTCTAGGTGTAAATTATTAAAATAAACCATTTTTAACTTAATTAAGGGTTTCTGGAATTTTCCTGAAATTGTAAAATATACGAAAAAATGAAAATCTGAAATTATTAAAATTTTAAAACTAATGCAAATCTCCTTGAAAACAGACAAAATTGTCATTTTTGGGTGTCATTCAATATGGAAAACGCCAATCCTACTAGCCATTTAAAAAAAAACGGCACTGTTAGCTTTCATTTAATAAAAATGTAATAATAATGTGAATATTAATAAAAAAAAAAGTTCGGATTCTTAATTTACTTTAATAATCACTGGCATACAAATAAAGATTTAAATCTATCTCGACCTCTTAAAAAAAAAGCAATATTTTCCTAGTCGATAGTAAATCTAAAATGCAGATCTGAATGTTTATCAGCTTTTTGTTGAAATAATACTATCTGTTGTAGATGGCTCGTAAAGTTAATTTGACTGTGATTTTTTACTTAGTAATGTATGAATAAAATGCAAAGACGATTTTATTTTTTAATACAAAATTTTAATTTTCACTTATCACAACCCAGAATAGGGCCCCGCAATTTGTAGGACCGGCCCTGACTGCACTCCTCAATCTTGTTCAACGAAAACTTTCAGTTCTATCAAATCGAAAGACAGCTGGCAAGGATTTTTTCTCCAAGAAAAAAACACACACTTTTATCCTATTCTAGGCCTTTACTCAATAAAATGACAATTATGTGTAAAGGAAAACAAATCGTTACGACTAACGTATTATAGAATATTGAATTGCAAGCCTATAATAAAGCGCACATGGTTGGACATAGATGAGCCTATTCTAGTTCATAGCAATAATAGCTTCTTATCATATAATACAGACGTTACTTCAAAAAAGAAGATGATTACGTCCTACGCGTCATGCATTTAGTCATGCATATTAACCCAAGACTTAAATTCTGCCAAGTCACTGGTTTTCCTGGCTAGCTCAGGCAACCCATTCCATGCTCTAATAGCACTAGGGAAGAAGGAGTATTAGTACAAATTTGTCCTAGCATATGGGACGAGGAATGTGCCTTTATCTTTGTGTCTTTCAGAGTATTTGATTAAATTTTGTTTTTGTATTTGAAGATTATGGTTCAGTGTTTTATGTATAATTGCTACTTTACTTTTGAGTCTTCTGTCTTGAAGGCTTTCTAAATTTAGTGATTTTACTAAAGGTGTTACTCTAGTCAAATGAGAATATCCATCTGTTATGAATCTCACTGCTCTATTTTGCTTATACTTATTAACTTTATTTCAGTGGAAGCCCTACATGTTGAGTTGCTTAATTGTAGAAGTTAATTGATTAGAAGGCGTAAAAAAAAAAAAAAAACTGGCTAAAATTTGGTTACTCATAATTAGGAGGGGTTCACGTACATGGTCAGCCATCATTCCTGATAAGCCTAGTCTACTACAATAATAATAATAGTCTGTATTATCCATAAGGAAATTTGTCTTACGATTTGCGCATTACACCAAACAAAACATAACTATAGAAAACCAAAATATACATTCACACGGAGTGCAAAAAAAAATGGCTAGAATTTGGCTGCTCAGAATCCAGGAGGGGTGCAAGTGGTGCACCCCCCCCCTCTTCGGGCGCCCATGAATAATACTTAATTGAAGTGGTGTTATAAGCTTAATTAGTATTTTTTAGAATCCTTTATATTTGGCTGCGGCTCTGGCTTAGCGAAGGGCCCGAAATACCCAAATCTAGCGAGAAATACTCTGTGTTGTAAGTACTGATATCAACACAGCATTGTGCCAGTTAGTAAGGGGGAAAATGCATTTTAATGCTTTTTTTTTTTTTTTTTTTTTGACAAAACACTATCAATAACGTTATATCAGTTGAAAATCCAGCTTAAAATATTAAAGCTTAAAAAAACTTCATCTATTATAAAAGATAAATTATTGAGACCGTGTCACCCTTGTAGAAAAGAAATTTAATCGAGATAAGAAAACGTTCGTTTTTTGTTTACTTTTATTATAATGTACCTGCCATTTGTCACACTGTTAAGGCAAGGAAGCAACATCATAGATCTCTGTCATAACAAAGCCAGATCATAATCTTAAACTTAAATCTAGCTTAGGACGGTTTATCAAGCGTTCAGGATTTGTAAACAAAACAAAAAATGAATACGTTTGGAAAATGTGGTAAACACACTTATTATTGTACATTTAAAAACATTAAAAGTCTAGTCTAGTAATCTAGAGATCTAGATCTAGAACTAAATCTAGAATAGAAGTAAGAAGTAGATCTAGATCTAGACATCTAGAATTAAAAATTAAAATTAAGAATAGAATTAATAGATTTCCTATAATAGATCAGCTAGTGCTAGTCAGTCCTAGTCGTCCTAGAATCTGTACACTTAACACTACAATGTGACTACATGAGTACATCATTATCATACAATCACTGTAACAATACTAACAATGATACATGACACATGTAACATTTTTATTAATAGTTTATTATATGATTAGATCTAATATTTATTAGATATTAGACGTATTATATATATTAATTATTAGTTTAAGACAGTTTAAATTAAGTCTATTTGAGTTTATACTTTAATTTAAACTTTAAACAGATCATCATAGATGACATAGATAGATCTAAATCTACATACATGTCTGCTAAAGTACTACTAGTACTAGACTAGATCTAGTAGTTAGTAGTACTAGATCTAGTAGTACTACTAGTGACGGACTAGAGTATAGATCTAATTTAATTATTTATTCTAATTATAAGTCAAGATGTAGTAATAGTATAATTAAGTATAATAATATTATTATATTATAATCTAGTGACTAGATGACTAAATTATAATATAATTAAATTATTAATTAAGTATAATATTATTATTATAATACTTAAGTTAAGTCTTAATTGTCTTAATTATACTATTACTACGACTCTACCTCTTGACTTATTTACTTAAATTATATTTATTTATAGTCTATAACTTTATAATGTCTAGATTCTATATTTTATACTAATTATTATTCTAGATTCTAGATAGTTTAGTTAGATAATCATAAATTAGAGTCTAGATTTATATCTAGCTAGATTCTGCTAGCTATATAAGGCTAGATCTATACTCTTGTCTTTTTCTCTACTGTCACAGATAAAGGTAGATCTATAGATGACTGATCATCTGGGCAGAATATGGCAAGATCTAGACTCTATGACTATTGTCATTGTGTTCCTCGTGGATCATAGTCACAGTGCTTAGCCTTAGATAGATCTATGAAATCTATGTTACTGAATGTTAGATGAGTTATCATGAGTTTTAGTTTATAGATCTAGAATCTAAGTATAGATGCCTCATTCAAAATATGCCACTCTTTTGACCACTACTCTAGCTAGTCTTTTGATAGATTTTGAGATTTATTCTATATAGATCTAGACTCTAGAGATCTAGTTTTAATTCATTGATTCTCAGTACTCAGTCTTTCATGTAATCTCAGATTCCTATCTAAATTGACTCGTCTATAGTAGTAGATATAGATGAGATCTCTAGATCTAAATTTAATCTAGATTCTAGATCAAGTGACAAGTTATCAATGTCTGACAATGACCAATCTAGATTCTAGGACCAACGTAGATTCTAGTATACTGCATCGAGCTGTCAATATTGAATATATATCTTGGTCTTGTATTTTCTTTTTAATCTTCATCTCTTCACTCTTGTGCCCTGGAGCTGGGGGATTCTGTTCTAGATCCTTAGGGTCTGTCTAGATTCGTTGTTCGCATTTTTTCTTAAAGATCTGCACCTCTTTCTATTTACTATATATTTCTGTCTGCCTATTTCTCAGAGTTTAGTGTTTGATACTTTATCACCTCCCCAGAGTTCAGTGTTTTCTAGTTTGTCGCTGTCTATTCACGATATATGATCATGACATACATTGTTAATGAAGGTCTGTTGTTCTCAATGTTTTAGACACATTGTATTAGAACTGCCTTGACGCTATAATTATTTTAGTCTTTTTAGAAACGTGGGTGAAGATTTTTAAGGTCTAGTCTAGTCTAGAAGAGTCTATACTGCGCTAGACTTAGATCTGAGTCTAGATCCAATACTTATATACTGTCTTCTTTTTTTTTAAAAAAAACTTCACTGTAGATATACTTAAATCTTATCATATAAAATACAGACGTTACTTCAGAAAAGATGATTACGTCCTATGTGTGTTTGTAGGTCAAACTAGTTATGCATGTATTCAATGACTTAAACTCTGTCAAGACTTGAGAATAAGAGACTGTCTAGATCTAATATTGATACTTATACTGTTTACTAAATTTATGTTTTTTTTCATTATTAAATATTATGATTCATGAATCAGAATGTCAATCTGGTTTTCATTGGTTTTCTTGGATTCATCTAGATTGTAGTAGTTCTGTAATTTCAAATGGACTTTTTATCTTGTTCTACACTAAAGAAAAATAAGCTAAATGTAAGTGCCGAGGGAGACCTAGTCTCACCCCTAGTTTAAGTTAAACAGCTGCTTCTTTTTTTAAAGCTATAATAAAAAGTTCACTTTAATTACACATTTGCTTTCTAAATAAGAGAATGGATTAAATTATGTTGTGGATATTAAAGATAGGGGTGAGTGCAGAGGACAGAAGAGTATTTGAGATAGCACAAAAAAAATCACAATATAAAATGTACAAATGTATAGTATGCTAATTCTAATATAATTGTATCATGTGATCTCAGTAATGTAACACAAGTCAGAAATAACCTAAAGTAGACTTTATTGTAGCTAAAACAAAGCAATATTATATTTTAAATGAATTCTTGCATTATACACACATTTTAATAGTATTAATGAATTCAGCACATTCACCTCACCTAACATTTAATATACTCATATCGACAACAGCTTGGGGTTAGGGTGTGGAGACCAAAGGCTCAGGAGAGATCTGAATGGAAGGATGTGTTGAAGCAGGCCAGAGCCCTCCATGGGCTGTTGCACCACTGGGATGGGCGGGTGGAACATTTAATATACGCATTGCATAAACAGAGGATAATACTTGTCTCTATAGTTTGGTGTAGTTCTTATATTTAAGTTAGATGCTTCATTGTCTTGTCTTGTTGGTACTCTCTTGTTGTGATGTAACTCCAAATAGTTAGTCCAACTAAACCAGGGAAGGTGTATTAAGGTTCAAAACAAAATCTCATTTGTACCTTACTCGGTCAGACTTTATCAACACCACCCTTTGATCAAGAAACATGAAAAGGACCAAGATGACTGTGTGTAGTGGCTGAATGAACTCTTTATGTTGTGTCTGTTTTATTTATGTGAATGTTTCTATTGTGTTGTTTTTATGTGAGAATAGAGTCCTTGTAATCACAGCAAATTTCCCTAAGGACCAATAAAGCAGTCTTAGTTTTAGGCTGAAATCTCAGTGAATACTGGGATTTTTAATTTTTGCACCCGAGTCCACCCAACTCTAATGAGTATATGACATTAGTTGGTGAATATAAAGCAGTTGGTTGTTAAGCTGGCCACATGACACCCTCATTATCCATTGACCATGGAAACAGATGACCTTTACTTCATCTGCCCAATAGATCACAAGGTCTGAAGGGGAGGTAGTTTACTTTACTTTTTTTTTCCCCTGAATGAAGAATGATCTTTTCATTTTGGTTATAAGGGAGGTGGGCAAATGTCTACAAGAGAATGTCTCTTCTTCTCTGTTAGGTTAGTTTTGATTCATCTGAAACTACTAAAGGTAGATAGATTTTTAGTTTACCTTTAAAAATATTTCTACTTAAACTTATCTGTTATCAATGTAATTTGTAATTTACAGATGAACCACTCCTCACTGCTAATGTTACTGTAACAATTGAGTTTCTCAACACGCCCCATCACATTCCCTCCTCACAGCTACCTGATCCTAATGGATGAGCAGCTATGATAAAATGATGTAAAATGATAGTTAATTATATCCTGGGGTAGTTTAAATTAAGGCTGGAAAAGATTTTTAATGAGATGAAAATGTGTAGTTGCTAATAATTAAATTAAACTTGCAAGATAATCAATTTTTTCATGTTCTTTCCAAACAGAGTTGGAAAATGAAATGGCCTGGTAATATTAATTTGCTGTTTGCGATTAATTAAAAAATTATGAGTTTCTTAAAAGCCATAAAATAGGAAAGTCATCTTTTTAAAACATTTTATTCAATTTGTAAAAAAAAAAAAAACTAGAATCCAGCTCTAATGGGTACCTGATATTAGTTGGGGAAATGTAAAGTGGTTGGATATTGTGCTAGCCACATAACACCCTTGTTAATCATGGGCCACCGAATCAGATGACCTTTCCATCATCTGCCATATAGATAGATCTATGGCTGCCTGGTCGTGCGGTTTGCGCGCTGGACTGTCGTTCAGATTTATTGATGGTCCAGGCTTCAAACACTGCCCACACCCATCCCCCGTCGTCCTGCGGGAGGTTTGGACTAGGAAGTAATTATCTTCAGCTCTGAAGGAACATCCGAAACATGTAAAACATTTTACACACATTTTACAGATCGCTAGGTCTGAAAGGGGAAAATCCTAATACTTCAGTTAATAAATCCTAAAATTACTAAAATAAGAATCTTTAACTCAATGTTAAGGCGGTCCTAAGGTATGGTTCCGAAACATGGTGAACACCGGAAGCTACAGCAAAAAAATGTTCAGACCTTCATCAACAGATATCTGAGAAATATCTTGAAAATACAAAACACCAAACTGTCGGAGATGGGTGGACAGAGAAATAATAATAGAGTTGCAGATCTTAGAGAGAAATTGGAGAGAGATTGGTCACTACCTTAGAAAAGATACCAACAGCAGAGCTAGACAGGCCCAGGGCACAAGACGCAGAGGAAGACCGAAAAGAACATGGTGACAAAGTGTAAAGACAGAGAGCTGAGATGACAGGAAAGAGTCTAGAACAAAAGTTATACGAATTAAAGTTAAGACAGCTGAGACAGTTAACAAAGACTGCACACTTTCCTTTAATTATTATTCCCGGACAAACTTTTGGCATCTAGATACATCCAGTGGGTACATTATGATTATAATGATCTTGAGAGAAGTCTCTCTTTATGGGTACAGTCATCACAGGCAAATTAACAAGCACATAACAAGCAAATTGTTTTCTGTCTTAACATTATGTGAAGGCTCTATGCAGATTTTTTTTCTTTTTTGTAGTAATCAAATTAGGTCACCATGCAGAGTGCCAAATCATTTATGTGACTTTTGCAAAACAATACCATCATTTTGTAGATTTACATTTAGAAAAAGTTGAAATTAAACTTCTAATCGTTCACAAATACATTTTTTGTTGTCTTATGCTTTTCAGTTTATTCTGGTTAAAGTCTTGAGGAGCAGTTCAGGCTAACTTCTTGTTCTAGGGATTCTTACAAGTTGAGGTAAGTTGCTTTTATTCTCTTTACTATTTATATGGCAGAAAACGTGTGATCATGTGACTTATAAACTGAACTTTGACTTACAGCATGCTCAGTGGGGGAGGGGGGCATGGTATCTGGAAGGTTTCCGTGTTGCCTTTGGGCGCTAGGCAAACACAACTCTGCTTGAGTCGGCATTCGAACTTGAGCCCCCTTGCTAGATGACCAAGCTGTAGCCAAGCAGTTTCGCCTCAGCCACACATCCAACAGCTTTTAAGTATTATTGAAACAGTGGTATTACAATTATTATTGAAATAATGGTATTACAATTATTGTTGAAACAGTGGTATTACAATTATTGTTGAAACAGTGGTATTGCAATTATTGTTGAAACAGTGGTATTACAATAATTGTTGAAACAGTGATATTGCAATTATTGTTGAAACAGTGGTATTACAATTATTGTTGAAACAGTGGTATTACAATTATTGTTGAAACAGTGGTATTTCAATTATGCATCTCTAGAAGCGGTGGTTGCTGAGTGTTAAACCGGTTGTGGAGTGTTAAACCCCTTGGCTTCTGAACCTGCAGTCCTGGGCTCAAGTCTCTGTGAAAACTGGGATTTTGAATTTCAGAATCTTTAGGGCGCCCCTGAGTTCACCCAGCTCTAATGGGTGCCTGACATTAGTTGGGCAAAAGTAAAGGCGGTTGGTTGTTGTGCTGGTCACATGACACCCTCGTTAACCATTGGCCACACATTGATGTTTACATCATCTGCTTTATAGAATGCAAGTTATGAAACTGGGCATTTTATGCATCTATAATTCTTGTATGATGGTTTGACAGAGAAAAAAAATATGTTGCTCGTACCGTATATTGTAACAAATAATAAGGAAATGAATTATTTTTATAGTTATAATTAATTTTTAAAATCATTTCCGACTTAAGGTTCAAATTAAAAAGCAAACAAAAACATTCAGACTTTG
The DNA here is from genome assembly GCF_947242115.1 of Biomphalaria glabrata. Lineage (NCBI taxonomy): Eukaryota > Metazoa > Mollusca > Gastropoda > Planorbidae > Biomphalaria > Biomphalaria glabrata. The sequence goes on from NC_074715.1 coordinate 52,038,976, forward strand.
TCTCATTAAAAAATGCAGATAAAAAAATGGCCAGTCCCTGGATCGAACCCACCACATTTCACTGTCTGGAATTTCACTGTCTGGAACTTCAATCCCTTTAAGTTCCAACTATCTCCATTCTATCAATAAATGCAAACACCTTCCTTTCCTGTCTTTTTTTTTCTTTCTTACTTTTTTTTTTTAATTCAATATTTATTCGCACCACTCTACATTCGCACCATTGCTACGCACTTATACTTTCTACTTCCTGGTCGTGCGGTTCATACCCTGCCCGCTCCATCCCCCGTGGTCCTGCGGAAGGTTTGACTAAGAAGGAACATCCGTAACTTTCTCCTTCCAGCTTTGAAGAGGGTGTAAGCTAATAGTAGGATCTCTGTAACTATGCTTCAACTAGCAGTACACAACCGGCTACTCCCGTTGATGTGTTCCCAGGCTTTATATTGTTTATCATGGCCTAGTTGGCCGTAACGTCCCCTCACCTTTTTTTTTTTAAAACTCCCAGTAAACGTGTCACATCTTAATGATCCCCCTAACCGATACTTTCAGCTTGTCAAATATTGTAATGTTACAATGTAATGAAAAGGACTGCCCTCTTTCCTTCTCTCTCTCTTCTCCTTTTCTCTCTCTCTGGAGCCTGTCTTATTTTTTCCAACCTGCGTACCATAATGTTCTCTGAGATAGACTTTTGACTTTATTTGGAACGAGCCGCTTTGTATCCCCCCCCCCCCCGACAGACTCAAAGACACGCTTTTTGCCCATGAATTCTATTATTACTTTTACTTCTCCGCTCCCCCCCTCCCCTCTTTCCCTTAACCAAAAGTTTGAATTTCTTACAATCGTTGACATTTCTTCGGCTTGTCAATTCAATATTTGCTGCTTTTCGGCTTAGTAATTGTCGGATTTTTTGAGTCTAAGACTATTGGAACTCCAGGCCCGTGGAAGCTTGCCTTCATCTGCCTGTCTGAAACAAATTTCTGTCTGGGAAAGATCCAAGCAGATGTAAACTTTTACATCCCTATTACAGATGAATCCTAAGACGGTTGGGTTAGAAGCGAGGCCAAAGGCCGAGTATACCGGGAAACTCCCATATTGTGTGTACATTTATAACTACCAAAATGTTGTTTGCGTGTGTAGTTGTTTAAAAATTTACTTGAAGAAAAATTTAAATTTTATTTAAATGTGATGGCCATCTGCTGTCATGGAGTCATAGCCCAGACCTGACTACAAGCTTTATTGAAGCTGAGCCATTAGTCAGGATCACTACAGGATTGTGCGACATTAACTAGATCTGGACATTTGATATACCGGGCCAGACTGCTGTTACTTACCACACAAAGCAAGATATATTTGTTGTTCCAATTCCTAGCCAGCGTCTTCTGCTGGGAACGAGATCTAGCTGGGGCGAGAAAACAACATTAAAACATTGTTAACAGCTATTGATTTTTATGTCGGCCAAGTTGGAAGATGGGCGGCTGTTTATTTCTACTTGTACTACGCCGTGGTATTTAGTTAGACTGTTAAGGGTAACAGCGGTGGCGATATAGATCTAGAAACAAGGGACTCCTGATTAACAGGTGGTGGCGATGTAAAACCTAGGGCTGATTAATAGACGGTCAGGATGACCCCCCCCCTATTTGAACAAAAAAAAAACTAGGGGTTCTCACGGAGTAAAGTCCCCCTTACAGACCTGTTGACCAATGGGAAAGATGACGTAAAGGTCATCTGATTTTTTAACCAATGATTCACCAGAGTGTCACAACTTTACTTTTCCCCAAACCAATGTCAGGTACTCATTACAGCTGGGTGGACTCTGGGGCGCCATAAAATCGTGAAATTAAAAAATCCCACTTTTCGCCGGGATTCGAACCAGATAGCCCTCGGTTAAGAAGGTAAGCGCTTTACCACTTAACCATCACGCCATAGCTCTCACGAAGCGTAGGACTATAAGGTTCGGGTAGTGTTCCTCAACTTTATATTACTACTCTCCCCTCTCCTCTTCTATAGTAAGTTCCCCCTTTTTCAGACCTTGCGATCCATGGGGCAGACGATGTAAAGGTCATCTGTTTCCTGTGGACCGTTGGTTAACGAGGTAGTCATGTGTCCAGCACAACGACCAACCGCCTTTACTTTTACCCTACTAAAGTCAGGTACCCAATAGAGCTGGGTGGACTCCAAATAGCCCAAAGAGGCCTAAATTAAACGTCCCAGTCTTTGACAGGATTCGATCCCGGAACACCCGGTTCGAAAGCCAAGCGCTCTACCACTCAGCCACCGCGCCTCTTAAACTCTGGTAGCAATTCTCTTTTATCTGAGCGATTTTGAAACAACGATAACTAAGCCATTACAGCAGAATCTTTGACCCTTGAACTAGGAAAAAAAGGACATTTTGCGCCCCTTTTGTCAATGCGTCGAGGCGCTCACAGTCACGTAGAGACTTATTTACTGAACAAACATAGGTCTAAGTAATGTATACGTCAATAACATTTGCTTCACGTGAACACAGAAATAACAAGAAGAACACACAAAAAAAAAAACCTTTAAAAAACCTAAGCTTATTTTTAAGTGTAATTGTATCAATTAGTTTAGATCAGTCGTGTCATTATAATTGCAATCCATTGGACATAATACACCTGCGATTAGAAATAGTTTTATCAACTCTTTTTGTTTAGCTTTTCACTTGTCTGGACCCGTTGTTAAAGGGGGAGGGAAGAAGGGGGTATCTTTGTGAATGTTTACGTGGTCGTTTTTTAAAGGCATTAAAGAAACTGTTCACTCGGGGCTCAAGAGTTTTCAAAGAGTTCGCTTTTATAACACCCCATTTGTCAAGTACGATTTCTTTCCCTTGTTCAAGATACCAAAAACAAAATAATTAATTATCAATACTTAATTAACTAATTGGTTAATTTTTTTTTATTATTGATTCTTGTGTTGCCAGGTAAAAGAAATAATTGTGCCAAATGTCAGCCTGATCCTAGATTGGGTGTGGGTGTAATGACGTGTAGAGACTTTGTACCATTCAGACAAAGTGAGTTGATATAAGCTTTGTAAAAAGCGACACTATGTCGTAATTACAAACGGTTGGTCGGCTCCAGGCCTATCGTATTCACCTGCTTAGTCTACCTGTCTTAACTATACGTTTTTTTTTTTTTGGGGGGGGGGGGGGGAGATTAAGCAGAGAAAAGAAAACACCTTTTTGGTTTTCAAATTCACATTAAGCAACAAATGACTTCTCAGACCATGCTGTTTTAAAACAGTTACAAACAATCTAAAAAATGTTACTGTTAAAGTATTCTATTTTTAAACTCCGGAAATGATCATAAGTACCAGCTGTTAGACGGCATGTAGCGATTACGTCATTGACATTCTAGAATCACGTGGCAGTGCACGTGATTTATTCTTTCTCGGAGATTTCGCCTTCTTCAGCTGGTAAGAGTTCTCTCTCTCTCTCCCTCTCTGTCTTGTCTAGCTCTCGCGCATTCCCCCCCCCCCCTTTTATTGCGTCTCAATAACGCTCACGTAGACAAGATCACTTTCGGAAACCAGGGAACCTAACATGGTCAAGTTCGCCAAGGGACGTCACTCTTCACTCCAGTTCTGGAGATATTTTTAGGGGGCCCCGTAAGGAGAAGCTTCTACTTTTTGTTTTTGGTCTGTGTGTTATGTTTACATCTCAAAATATTAACCGCGCCATTGAAAGCCCAATTTACATTCACCTTTATCGTATCATGCTGAAAAATAGTGTAATGGTTTTCCAAAAGCGAACTTTTTGCTTCGACTAATCATTATGTTGGTCTCTCTGTATAGCACAATATTCTTTAAAACTAGAAAAACACTAAAAAAAGAAATACTAAAAAAACCCCCAAAAAACAAAGCTTATATTAAGCGTAATTGAATCAATGAGTTTAGATCAGTCAGACAGTTATGTAATTACATCCATGATTGATCCAGACAAAATAAATCTGTGCGATTAGAAATATTTTTACCGAGTGTTTTTGTTTAGCTTTTAGCTTTCTGAATGCGCTAATATCCCATCACTTGTCTGGACCAGTTGTGAAAAAGGGGGAGGGGAGGTATCTTGGTGAATGTTTACATGATCGTTTTTTAAATGCATTTAAAAAAATGTTCACCCAGGGCTCAAGGGAACTAATACAGCTTATACCACCACATCTTTCAAGAACGATTTCTTTCCATTGTTCAAACAAACTAATTAATTACTAATAGTTAATTGGTTAATTTTTATAGATTCTTTTGTTGTCAGGTAATAGAAATAACTGTGCAAAATTTCAGCTTGATCCGAGATTGTTTGTGACAGAAATCGCGTGTACAAACTTCTCACCTGACAGAGTTGATAAAAGCTTTGTACAAAAATGTTTAAATCTTGTTTTGTTATCGCTTTTATTTTCTTACAAATATGTCCAGCCTCTTTCTGGTGCTAAAAAAAGCGTATTGATTTGTTTTTTTAATTGAAGTAATGCGATAATCGTCAAGACACGCGAGCTCTCTCTAACACACACACACACTATTTTGAAATGAAGTTACATTTTGTCAGGTACACAGTATGTACCATTAACACTTTTCCCTTTCTCTTACACCTATGCCAGTAGGTGCATCAACAGTTCAACATGGACTCGACATGATTTTAAACGCAAGATTACTGAAAGAAGTTTGTGTTTTAATTCAATAGATGTATGGCCTCGACTTTGTTCACAGCATCAAACAATTCCAAAATAAGTCTTGAGTTTTAGGTTTAGGTTTCTTCCATAAAGTTCTTTACTACATACATATGGCTCGATAATCTAGGGTATGATTCTCGCATGTAGACCTTAACATGCAGTAAATATTACAAAGTATCACTCAACGAAGGAGCATAAAATTAGTATTTATTTACAGTCAACAGCAAGTACACATATAATATTGAATGCATAATCATCAATAAATGAAATATTAAAATGTGCCCAACTGAGATACTAAAGGGCGCTTAGACTAGATTCATTGAACAAAAGGCTATCAATGCCATACATAATATTACCCACAAATAGTCAGTTCTCATACATAACAATGAATAGAAAGAAACCCATGATATTGAGCAACCTGCGAAACACCAACCCGAGTCACATGCATGAAATCTTCAAGACGCAAAACGAAACCAGCAAGACAACTGCATAAGTTATAACATCTCCTTACGCTAGGCATACAACTGGTAAACAAAACACAAGCACCCTACTTAGACCACGTCAGCTCTCCATCTGCTAGACTGACCGCTAGAAACCTAATTGCCCCCCCCCCTTGAAAATCCCGTGATAAAAACAATTCACACACCAACCAACAAAATAAACAAACACACCAACAATCTCACATCTTACACACCCCCACTCTTGACAATGGCTAAGGCTTTTTTTCTTCTCTGTAATTCAAAACTAATTTTGTATGTTGCACACACCCCACTCCCAACAGCACGCAGTTTTAAAATCGAAATGCAAATTCTTTTTATTATTATTTTTTTTAAGCCAGTTTATTCAGATTTCATGGCAGCGATTTCAATGCAACACAAAAAAGTACTTTAAGTTCCCCCTTTCAGACCATGTCATCTATGGGGCAGATGATGTAAAGGTCATCTTTTTTTTTCTGTGGCCCACGGACCTACGACCTTTTACTTTTCCCCAACTAATGTCAGGCACCCATTAAAGCTGGGTGGACCCAGAGGCGCCCAAAGATCCCGAAATAAAAAATCCCAGTCTTGATCAGGATTCGAACCTAGCACCTCTGGTCTGAAAGCCAAGCGCAAGCACTCAGCCACCGCGCCTCCTGTTGCAATATGAATATAAATCTTTTAATGCTCAAAATTCTTATGCTTCTGAATGCTTTTTTTTTTTTTAAACTGAAACCAAGCATTTGTTGTCTAATTAGAACATCGAAGCAGAGCACTTAAAAGCATACAAAGTCGAACAGAGCAGGCACAATGCATGAAGACAATAAATAAACGATAGGAGCAGACAACTCTCCATCTATTTATTGATATACTGTCCAGTCTGTGATTTAAGTAATTACAGTGATTTAGGAAACCCAGCATAGGATTCTGGGATGTCGTAGACATGTTCCGGTCACGTGTATGTCAACTAATGATGCATTGTGTATGTGTTTACGTGTGCCCTCAAAGCTGTCAACAATCTTGGTTAAAAGTTGTAAGCTGTATTGATCTCCTGGGTTTTAAGTTTGATGTACTTCTGGTTTGAAGAAACTTCCGCCATCTTTTTTTTTTCTAGGTAGGAAATGTTATTTACCAAAATTTCCCGCCTAAGTGATTGATCATCTGCTTAGCTGCTGTCTAAATACTTGCCTTGTTTAAATTAAATGCTGTCCAGGACCCAATGAATGATAGATCTACTTCTTTGGTTGAGATGCTGTCCAGAATCCATTTGTAGGTCTTTAGATGCTGTTCAAGGGACGAGAATGATAGGTCCAGGAGACAATCCTAGATTGTTATATAATTTGTTATCTTGTCAGCTTGGATGTTGCTCGTATTAGTGTCCAGTCTGTGGCATTTTACGTCTCGAGAGACGCTCTTTTCCCTTGAGAGACGCTCTTTTCCCTTTGCAGCCACTAGTGTGAGGCCAATCCTTGATGCACAGCTGCAGTGTCCAGTAGACTGTAGCATTCTCTCAGCGACATCTTTGTCTGAAGAGCTGCATTGATTAGAAAGGTTATTTCATTACATCCGTTAGGAGAACTTCGATTCTCTCGTCGGACAGGAGGCCGGAAGGAGCTGTGTAACAGTGTTAAGCTACCACTTCCGTGGGAGAGCCGCCATTTGGCACGAGGGTTCTTACATACCCACCACGCGCAATGTACTCGGCGCTGCGGTAGTATACAAAGGTGTTTTCTTTCCATGGCTGCTTCCACGAAGGTCGGTATTGGCATTAGCATGCCGCCCAGACCTCGCTGTCATTTATTTTAACTTTTTAACCCAGTCCTGACAATGGTTGGTAAGATTTGACGGAGAAAAGAGACATGCAATTGGTTTCTCTAGGGTCGTTCTTTACGGGCATCTTTTCGTTTCGTATGGTCGAAAAAAAGGTGTCTTAAAAATGTTTGAAGATTCTTGGAATTCTCTTGATCTTAATCAAGAAAACGTAACTCCCTTTTTTTTCCCGTGAATAGACCAACACGCTAACAAATCTGTTGGAGGAAGTCAAGGACACACAAAATAAAGAAGTAATGCACAGAAAGTTGGCAGCGTTGGGTCGACTGGAACTGTGAGACAATACATCGAAGAACAAAATATTGTGAAGAACTGAGAGAGAGAGAGTTGAGACAAAAAATAATTTGAGAAAGATGAAAGAGAAATAGAAAACAAGAGAAAGAGAGGGATTTATCAGCACAACCACAGTGTAAGCCGCCAGTGTGGCTGTTTTGTACCGAGCCAATACGTTTGGAACATAGTAGCAACCCCTCGTGTCTCTCCTAACGCCCTCTGCCAGGCAGACGATATATTGATGAGTTGTGGAATCCCCCCCCCCCAAACACTCCCCGCCTCTTCGAGTGAACTTGAAAAAAAAATGTCAAAGGCACGTTGGTAACACGACGTCTCGTCTCGTGCATATGTCGTCTGCCGTCTGGAGCCAGTTCTCACCGCCAGTGATCACTTCTGTTGACAACTTTTGCACGTTGGAAGGAAATAAAAAGATTTAATTTGATTAGATTTAGATTATATATATATATATATATATCCAAAGTGTACTGTTCACTTTATGTGTGTTCAAATAAGCTCAATGCCAACTTTAAAAAAAGAAAAATTAACAATAAAAACAATAAGTTGTGCTTTTTATTATTTCGTTTCTTGAGACTCCAGTGACCTGAAATTAAGAAAGACATTAACAGTGTAGATATAAAAACTTGAATTCTTTGTGTGCCTCGGGATCCAAGGTGGTTTAGACGTCTAGTTGCTGTCGTGTGGACGCGATAGTTTGTATTGACTTCTGCTACGATGTGTCATCACGGAGATTATGGAAGGTTCTAAATACCAGGAACATTGGCACGGAGTGGGGGGGGGGGGGCGAAGTTACTCGAGCTGCACTAGCCACGACCCTTTGTCGTCTGCTAGGGACGTAACGAAAGATGATGTCCGAATGTGACGCAGACCTGGATTGCGTATCTGGAGGAGGGCGACCGAATGTTGACCCTGTGACCAGGGACTGCATTCTCGACATGACCTCGTTCACCTGTCCAGGTAAATGGGGGTTGGGGTCATGGGTAGTGGCCTTCAATCTGTAGTTAGTGAATTGTGATGTTTTTAATGTGTTCAATGTAGAATGTTAGATACGATATCTGATGCAATGAGTTTTTGGTGTTTGTCCATCTTTTCAGTACCCAGATTTAAGTCCTTTAATAGTTCGTCATTATCCTCCTGCGATATGGTTTTGCATAAATGAATAAAAACCGATAAGAAATATTACTGCGTGGTTACTGTTCTTCTCTTTTGTTTATAACTTAAGTCAGGCTAGTTTGATTTCTTTAGATTGCAATGTTATCAAATCCCTTTTTATTGTTTCAATTAAGGAAAAAGTTACGGTGGCTGAGCGGTAAAGTGCTCGGCTTCCGAATCGGGGGTGCCGGGTTCGATTCCTGGTGATAACTGGGATTTTTAATTTCGGTATCTTTTGTCTGTAGTCCACAGAAACAGATGACCTTTACATCATCTGCCCTCTAGATCAAAAGGTCTAAAAGGGGAACTTTACTTTTTTCTTTACATCATTTTATTAATTTTATACCTACTTAAACTTACAAGTGCCTCAAATTTTTAAAAATTTTAAACTAAAACGATTCTCTTTGAAAAAAAAAAACAAACTCTGACCCACTTTTAGGCAGGCGTGACACTATTAGGAAAGCCATCAGTGACAAACACACACGCCTACATAATGTTTAGGCTGGAACCATTCTAAACGCTTACAACTGTTTTCACTTGTCAACTCTCGCGCCAACACCTGTGTCAAGAGTGGATCAGCCAGGGCCATTCTAAAAGATGTACTACTCCCTCCGCAGTTCACTTTGGGTCATTCCTCACCGAGGCCCAACACAACGCTTTCTTATTTACACGGAAACAAAAACGAACATAGTTCGAGAGGAACCTGTGGTCTCTGGTTGACAGTTCGAGAGGAACCTGTGGTCTCTGGTTGACAGTTCGAGAGGGACCTATCGTCTCTGATTGACAGTTCGAGAGGGACCTATCGTCTCTGGTTGACAGTTCGAGAGGGACCTATCGTCTCTGGTTGACAGTTCGAGAGGGACCTATCGTCTCTGGTTGACAGTTCGAGAGGGACCTATCGTCTCTGGTTCACGGATAATGTCTAAGGACGTTCAGTCCCGCTCTTGGCACGGCTAAACTTTAATTCTATAATATTGCCATTATAAATGGGGCGCGGTGGCTGAGTGGTTCCGAACCTGGGGTACTGGGTTCGAATCTCGACGAAGACTGGGATTTTGAATTTCGAAGTCTAATGTGTGCCTGACTTTAGTTGGGGAAAGTAAGTGGATCAATGCGCTGGCCACATGACACCCTGCTCGTTACATTGCCTTTACATCATCTGCCCTATAGACCATATGGTCTGAAAGGGGGAACTTCACTTACCAATATAAATACTTTGAACCTTTTCTTATTTAGAACAGTAAATGATTAAGGACATGTCTGTAGTAGAGCCAAACATTGGTGTAACAAGGATCTTAATTTTGTTTCTAATAGGCTTACGTGATGCGGGCCAGTAAGTGCACATTACTTCAAGGCTCGTGTTTCTGTCACTAATATATTTGCGAAACATCTGTGTCACAGATCTTCCTCTTTGTGATTATCACATTCTTCATTTGGTTACTTGGTGGGAAGGGGAGAGAAAAACATTTATACTGATTCAAAGAGTTAATTTCCGTTTAAAACGGCCATGGATTCTAGTTCCGTCGGCAGGATTTTGTCAAGTTGATCAAAGAAACACATCACTGAGGTTTATTATTATTTTGCTTTAAAAATGTAATATACTGTACTCTTCAAGACTAAATGTTTTCTGTTTATAATTTAATCTCTGAAGACTAAATGTTTTCTGCTTGGATGAATAAATGTAATATACTCTCTAAAGTCAAAATGTTTTCTGTTAGGAGTGTACACAAGGTTCTATACTCATTTGCTTTGACAATAATTTGCACATAGAAACATCTTTCTGACAATGGACCTCATTCACCAATCGTATATAAACACATTTAGCCACGTCATGATAAAACAATGAAAAATACGTATCACGTGACAGCCACTATGGATTACATAATTTGTACAGAAGATATATAGAATCACGTGGCTAAATGTTATTTGTTTGCGATTGGTGAATGAGGCCCATTATCATTTTGACAACCATCCTGTGATGCATTAGATATTTTGTATTTCAAGGGATTTAACTCTAAGTCTATATTGACAAAAACAAACCGTTGAAACCGTATGGAGTTTAACTTTGTAGGTAAACTCTCAGCAAATCATACTTGGGGAAAGTAAGTTGATCGTTGTGCTGGCCACATGACACCCTGCTCGTTACATAGCCTTTACATCGTCTGCCCTACGGACCGTATAATAACCAGTGGCGGCTAATTTTGGAACAAGTTGGCAAGACAGATCTGCGTACGCGCGCACATTTAAAAAAAAAAATTAAAATCATGTATTTTTTTATTTTTTATTTTTCACTATTATTTTTATTTTTTTGTAAGACAGAAGATTGACGACAATGCTACAAACACCTGTTACCAAATTCATATCATTGACGTGAACTGAATTCTCTCTTCTCGTGCTCGTTAAGGCTCTTTTAATCGTCTGCTTTCTAAATGTGTATGTACCGCTATCGTAAATACATTAAAAAAAATGGTTATACTAGATCTAGAATGTATAGCTGTCTTTTGTCTCATGTTTGGTTGGTCGGATTTGTGTGCTCTGGGCGTAGCTAGATCTAGATCTGGACTTCATGCGTCCTTCGGGTTACTAGATCTAGATGCTAGTGTCACCAAACTAAGCACTTGTCACGTGACATCAATGTGCTCATGTGTATTACGTCACGGTGTTTACTGTGTGTGCAAGCGACCTTGCCAGACCAACACAACTCACCCGACCCTTCATTGTCAACACTTAATTATGATTATAAATATTTTGTTTTATTGATTTTGTTTTCTTTTCAACGCCAACTCGCGTTGTTTAAACGTCTGCTGGAGAGTAGATGTAGAATCTAGTGTGGACATATAAATGTAGATCTATTATCTAGTATTAATCTACTGTTTGTTTGTTTGACATGTTTTCGGATGTTCCTGCAGAGTTGAAGATAGTTTACTTCCTAGTCCAAACCTCCCGCAGGACGACGGGGGATGGGAGCGGGCAGGGTTTGAACCCCTGACCGTCGATAAATCCCAACGACAGTCCAGCGCGCAAACCGCACGACCAGGCAGCCATCGATGCTAGCTGATGTTGATCTACTACTGAGATCTGGTCTAGATGTAGCCTGGCGTTCCAGTACCATCTCAGCGTGGTCGCCGGGGGAACACCCCGCTCCTTAGAGGGGTGGCCAAGGGTTCTGGTTGCTCGCTACTGATGAATGAGCAGTCAGGGAGTTTAAAATGAAAACTAAGGGGTTATGTCCAGCCCCCCCCCACCCGTGGGGCCCCGGGGCAACGGTGAGTAAGAGACCTAACGGGATCTCAGAAAAGAGGATAGCGCTGGACACCAACTCCAGGGTTGGTCGGGATCTCCTGGATCCAGGCTGATTCGGGGGTCTCTCTTTGGACAAAGACTGGACTGACTGGCGCGGCCTTAGTGGGCTGTGTCGGGCGGTCTGGTTGGCATCCACGAGTTAGGCTCCTAGCCCTTCCCCTGTGAGGTAGTAAAGGAACGCGCTTTCCCAATAGTAGTTCTAATACTGGGGGTATGAAACAATCCTCACACACCCACTCCTCCTGTAAGCAAGCTCTTGCCATACGGAGGTGGTGATCAGTGGTGCGGACTTCCCGCACCCGAGTTTTTGGACCCTCACACACTGCCCCCAAATCGACCTGGGTATGGGGGCCTATATCTGCTACCCAAACCCCGAATCAGACAAGCTGTCATGTGCATGCGGCCTCGCTGCATGTAGCTTTGACGCTGAATTACCGCCGATAACAATTTCACTCAAACACATGCTCCAAAAACTGCGTGAAAACATAACCGTTGCGACTACCGTTGTAATGGTTACCGATTCCCAGTCATGCCTCCAAGCCATGGCTGGCTTAGGGGGGAAAGTCCAAATTGGTGGAATAGGCATTAGGCGCCGCAAATATCATCCGCCTACTTATTAGAGCTGCCATCTTTATGCAGTGGGTGCCCTCGCACTGCGGCGTGAGGGGCAATGCCGTGGCTGATGCTCTAGCACGAGAAGGAGCGCTGGCCGTGCCAACTTTCGAATCGCCAAGTACGTTTCAACAGGCTACCACAGTAATACGAGAGTGGGTACATGAAAGATGGTTAAAATCCTGGGATGATTCCGAAACTGCTAGGGGAGTGTGGCAGCACATGCGCCGCCCTAACCGAGAGGACCCGAGGTGGGGACTAAAAAGGTCGGAGCAGACGATATCGCGCAGTGGCGCACGGGACACTGCCCCGTTGGTGCATATTTTGCCCGGTTTTGATGCCCGTTGCCGACACTGCGGGAATCAGAAGAAACGGTGGTGCACGTCTTACAAGAGTGCCCGCAGCTCCGCGGGGAGACGTATCCAATGGTCAACTAGTTTTGTATGGAAGCTATGAGGCACTACGCCACACAGCAGAGTTCCTTACCAGGGCACTACGGGAGACCTAGGTCTCCCTGCTTTGCCACCAATCGGAGTTCATCTCAGGTCTAGATGTAGATCTAGATTATAGATCTACATCACACATCTAGATCTAGTCCTAGATTGTTTTTATTTTAGACTAGACTCGGACAAACACTCTCAGATCTAGATCTAGATTCTCGAAATCCAGTTCTGGACTGTAAATCTATACAGATCTAGATGTAGACATAAGACCAGATTTAAAAACTAGCTTTACACTTACCTCTCTATCGTTCTCTCTCTCCTTTTCTCCCCCCCCCTCTCCGGTCTCTCTCTTTTGAGACTCTTGCTAGATCTAGACTATATAGTTGTCATTGATTAATGCAAACTTGAAATAACAAAAACTTATTGGCCCTATTATCAACAGCTGGTGGGAAAAAGACTTGGAGGGTAGTTTACAAAGGAGAGGTCCTGAATCACAGACAGAGAAACTTAGGGGCTGGAAAAAGTCTGCTAGTTCTGTTTCTTTTCAAATTGTGACCCTGATTGAGACACTAGCATTGGTATCAAGACACTGGAGACATAAAGGGAGAAAGATGAAATCATCTTTAATATATAGGCTAGATATGATGTGTAAATCCAGTCCACTTAGCATTGAAACTATACTCATACACATCACAGGATCAAAGTTTCATCTTTTAACTCATGATGCCCATTTTGAACATATTTTTTTTAATTTGATTTTCTCCTTCTCTTATAGAAATGGGAAGTTGAAGTTAAAGCTCAGCTGACTAGGACTAAGTAATAAATTAGCAATGATAAATATTAGCCCTGGTTTACAGATTTTATGTAACCATGGTTGACAAATAGGCTAGCCATAAGTGACAGAACTAGAAAATAGATAAAAGACAATGTCACATTTGAAAAATCAATATCTCAGCTCCTATTTCTTCTTTAAAACCTCATTAATCCTTCTGCTGACCTAGTTATTTCATTTCTTTTTTTGAAAAAAAAATATAACAAGAAAACTGGAATTTCGGGCTGGGTTTAATAAAAAAGATATGATCTAAATTTAATTTCTTTTTAGTCTGAATTTTTTTTATTTTTTTAAAAATAGATTTACCGTTCTTAAAACTTGTAAAAATATATTAAATAATTTTGAATTATCAGTTACATAAATTATATCTTATCCCAGTTAGCATTATGACTGATATACTTTTACTATATTTAAGCTTATATCAATACTGTCAGGTCTGTCCTCACCACACGGAATGTCATTTCTGTCCTCTCCACACAGGCTGTTAGGTCTGTCCTCTCCACACAGGCTGTTAGGTCTGTCCTCACCACACTAGCTGTTAGGTCTGTCATCACCACACAGGCTGTCAGGTCTTTTCTCACTACTCTGCATAGGCTGTCAGGTCTGTTATCACCACACAGGCTGTTAGGTCTTTTCTCTCTACTCTGCATAGGCTGTCCACACAGGCTGTCAGGTCTTTTCTCACTACTCTGCATAGGCTGTTAGGTCTATTATCGCTACACTGGCAGTCGTGTTCTTGCTCACCAAATACAAAATTAAATTTTAATTTTTAGTTACAAACATTATTTAAAATTAACTTAGTACATGAAGAGCACAAAAAGAACTACTAAAAAAAAAGACTCATCTTTCTTCTTGCCATTTGACTTAGTTTTCTTGTTTGTTCTTCATCTTCATCTTTTTTTATATTGCCAAATGTATCCTGTTCTACAGTATCTTATTTTTGGTAAAACAAATCTCCTGAACATGTGGGCTGCAAAGCTAGATCAAATGAACCAAATAGGTCCAAAGTTTATCATTTTCTTTTTATATTTCCAACATTATTTTCTCATCACTGTCTGTGCATGTCTTGCCCATCTAGCTGAGAGACAATTTCTTAAACCCTTGCAGACGTCAGGTCTATTTCAATTTAAAACTGATGTGGAAGCTGCATTTGATCTTTGTTTTGAAAAGTTGGGCTCTTTTTTAAAATGGTGGGTTGTAAATGCACTCTGTGTCTGAATGCAAAACCGGTATTGTTATTTGATTGGGGGATACTGTTTCTTGTTTTTTATAAAACAAAACACGACTCCCGGGTGAACTTCAAACTAAATGTTGTTACTTCCCTTGATTACCATTCCCAAGTTTCCATAGGGCTGATTGAGGTCAGGAATAGCAAGGATTCAAATCAATACAGTTTGGTCACTTCTCGTATTCATTCTTTTTATTTTCATCTGACTATACGACAGGGCACATTGAAGGGGAGCGCCAAGACCGGTGTTGCTTGATTAGATTACATTAATGCAATCTAGTCTACACTGCTCATTAGCTGCTGTTGTTGTTTTAAGTTTTTCTTAATGATATTTTCTGGTGTTGTATTTAGGTATGTCTTCTAATCTTGTGTGATGACATCCTTCATGTGATAAAAATACTGAAATTAGGAGTCTAGTGCATAGACAAACAGAAAATATTTGTTTCATTTCGTCATATAAACTCTATAAAAGTAAAAGTAAAGTTCCCCTTCCAGACCTTGTGGCCAGCACAACGACCAACCGCCTTTGCTTTTCCCCAATTGATGTCAGGTACCCATTACAGCTGGGTGGACTCAGGGCCGCCCAAAGATCCCAAAATTATAGATCCTAGTCTTCACCAGGATTCAAACGCGGGACCCGGTTCGGGAGTCAAGCGCTTTACCGCTCAGCCACAGCGCCTCCATATAAACTCTATAGAATTATACTATATCAGACTTTTACTGGTTAAGTAGACTTTGTGGTTTAGGACTAACTCAGTTTACTTCTACTTTGATAAGGGCGGACTTCTCTTAGACTGACTTCTCAGTGTTTTTTCCTTTAATGCAAACATTATAGTCTAAGCTTGTATTATAATCTAAATTTTAACAAATTGTCCATTTCAGAGATGGCCACATTCAGTGTGTCCAAGAACACAGTAGATCTAGCTATTGATCCTTTAATCTTGTGTAAACTCTGTTTGTCAGAGCTGCCGCTGGTAGACATGTATGAACTGGTGGACTGCAAGTGCCTATTTTGTGAGATGGTAAGAACTTAATGTGTTTGAATGTCAAATTTAGTTTTATTCATCCCACTGGACAGCTGAATATATCTAAGAGATGGCTAAAGATGTATTTGGTTCAATAAAAACGTATTATTGATGCAATGACCTAGTTTGTGTTGGAAAACAGCCTGCTGTATGATTCATGGTTAATGTGAAGCATTATGAATCTATGACATTTGACAGCTCAATGTTCATTTGGCTACATTTCATTTATTTGCATTCAATATATTCTCCTATCTCTTTATATATATAGCAGTTTTATTTATATTCTCCCATCTCTGTATATACAGCAGTTTTATTTAACTTATCTTCTTATCTTATATAATACAGACGTTTTTTCAAAAAAGAAGATGATTACATCCTATGCGTCATGCATTTAGTCATGCATATTAACCAATGACTTAAATTCTGCCAAGTCCCTGGTTTTCCTGGCCATGCTCTAATAGCACTAGGGAAGAAGGAGTATTTGTACAAATTTGTCTCTCATCAGTTAGTCCTTTTACTAAGGATATTAAAAATTGTAACCAAATTACTAGTTTATCATTCTGTGCATTCAGGATAATGAGAGTTAATCATTAAAAAATTAACATACACGTTTCATACAGGTTACTTACCAGCCAATAAACATACCATTCATTATTTGTCCAGTAGATCTTTTCAACAATATATAGTATAGTCTAACATCTGGTGAAGATAATCATGATGCATATTCATAAACCTCAACACCTACAGTTTATTCCCTAATGCATTACATATATTGAGAAATGACAAAACTACATGTCCCGTTAAAATATTCCTAACCAGATTATGGCGAAACATAAATCCCCAGCACAAAGTCATGTGACTCACACAACTTACCATAACAAAGCACACAACAAAATTTATGCATAAAAATCTTTTCCTAACATTTAGAGAAAAAAAAAATGTTCTGTTGTATTTTTTTTTTTTTTAAAAACAATTTTAGAGCAATTTAATCTTACACTTTGTCCACAGAATTCTCCCATGCTAGAGTTTCAAATCACATTATTGAGAAAAAAAAGATTGTTATAACTTTTAGAGTTTAACTGGAAATATTCGATACAAATGAAATGGAGATTTTTTAATAACCTTATTTGGGAAAAGCTTCTATGGTGTTTGTGCGGTGTATCTATCACATTTAGATCCCAAAAATTAAAAAGTGCTATTTAAATCTGATATTATCATCACTTACAATGTTCCAAATAAGTGATACTTTTGAGCTTCTGAAAGCATACTCTTTTTGTTTAATAAAATAGTATGCATATTATATGCACACATTTATAAACCATTTTTAAAACAATGTTTAAATTTAAAAAAAATGGTATTTTCATTTTTGTAAAACACACATCATGGTGCTATTGTTTTACAGCAATTTATAACGTGATCTGTTTTTTATCTCAATAGTGTTTGTTTATATGTCCAAAAATATATACCAATAAAAGTAAACTCAGGTGTACCTCAAGGAACAGTCTAAGGTCCACTACTATTTTTAATTTACATAAATGACTTGCCTAATTGCATTAGTTCAGGAACAAAAGTCAGATTATTTGCAGACGATTGCATAATATATAGAACAATAAAAACAACACAAGATACAGACATTTTAGAAAGAGAATTAGATGAATTACAGAAATCAAATTGGAGCATTCTTTCCACCCAGGAAAATGTCAGTTATTAGGAGTAATAAAAAAACTAAAATAAATAAATTCCACTTATTTTATTCATGGTACACCAGTAACACAAACTAAAAACGCATAATGCTTAGTGTTACGTGCGCATCTTAGTGTGAATGTGAAATGGTGCGATTGCGTGTTGAAAGGAAAGAAGAACCGAAATGGAGGACTATGAACAAGAAAGTGTTTTCAGTGTTAATAAAGATTAAAGTATTTATAAACTGTGATTTTGTCGTTTACATGTCTAAAGAGTCTCATCCAATATGAAAACGTAACACTTAGGTGTGATAATAAATGAAAAACTGTCATGGAATCCCAATATTAAGGGTTTATTAAAAGAAATTTCTATAAATCAAATAGGAACATAAAACTAAAATGTTACTTTACGTTGGTTAGGCCAATAATAGAATATGCATCCTCTGTTTCTGACCCACAACTTAAGAAAACATTAAGAAACTGGAACAGACACAAAAAAGAGCAGTGAGATTCATAACAAACGAATATTCACATTTGACTAGTCACTAGAGTAACACCTTTAGTAAAATCACTAAATTTAGAAAGCCTTCAGGATAGAAGTAAAGTAGCAATTATACATAAAATTCTGAACCATAATCTTCAAATACAAAAACAAAACTTAATAAATACTCAGAAAGACACAAAGATAAATGCACGTTCCTCATCCCATATGTTAGGACAAATTTGTACAAATGCTCCTTCTTCCCAAGTGCTATAAGAGCTTGGAATGGGTTGCCAGAGCTATCCAAGAAAACCAGTGACTTAGCAGAATTTAGGTCATTGGTTAATATGCATGACTAGATGCATGACGCGTAATTATCTTCTTTTTTGAAGTAACGTCTGTATTAAATAAGATAAGAAGAAGATATAAATATTAAAAAAACAACAACATTATAGTACATGTTATAAGTATCGCAAAGAACCTTAGCACATATTAGTATGGCGTAGATTCTAATAGTTTAAGGTTTTTGATGTGGGTGTGACTATTCTTTCACCAGTGTATGAAACAGTATTTGAGTGTGATGATAACAGAAGGGTTAGTCGGTGACCTGACTTGTCCTGATGCACAGTGTAAGAAACAGGGGAAACTAAATATAGAAGAGGTTTGTACTGTATGGTTTGTTTGTTTGTTTGTTTGTTAATGAATATTACATATGGAGGATGGTACAATAACCAAAAACAACTTTTATACCGCTAATGGTAATCTCACGGTGTATTGACAAGATCTTACAACCAGATACTCTCAAGTATAAGATAATACTAAACTAATGTCCCAAGAACATTGGAAAGATGCATACAAACAAAACTAATACAAGTTATTCACCAGGAGCACAGATAAGATAAACAGTCATCAAATTCAGTTTCCAAAAGTATGCCCTGGTTGGTATTCAGTAGCCAAAAGTATGCCCTGGTTGGTATTCAGTTGCCAAAAGTATGCCCTTGGTTGGTATTCAGTAGCCAAAAGTATGCCCTGGTTGGTATTCAGTAGCCAAAAGTATGCCCTTGGTTGGTATTCAGTAGCCAAAAGTATGCCCTGGTTGGTATTCAGTAGCCAAAAGTATGCCCTGGTTGGTATTCAGTAGCCAAAAGTAGGCCCTTGGTTGGTATTCAGTAGCCAAAAGTATGCCCTGGTTGGTATTCAGTAGCCAAAAGTATGCCCTTGGTTGGTATTCAGTAGCCAAAAGTATGCCCTTGGTTGGTATTCAGTAGCCAAAAGTATGCCCTGGTTGGTATTCAGTAGCCAAAAGTATGCCATGGTTGGTATTCAGTAGCCAAAAGTATGCCCTGGTTGGTATTCAGTAGCCAAAAGTATGCCCTGGTTGGTATTCAGTAGCCAAAAGTATGCCCTGGTTGGTATTCAGTAGCCAAAAGTATGCCCTGGTTGGTATTCAGTAGCCAAAAGTATGCCCTGGTTGGTATTTCTGAATCTTTGTATGATATGAAAAGGGGGAAGGGGAGTGTACTAATAAAGATTTTATCTGCTCCAGTATCATTTTAAAATCTGTACTGTACAACAGAAGATATTGTCTACTTGACATTCATATTAAGCAAGCAGACATTTTATTTTTTAATTAGACATTCATAGTAAGCAATCAGGCTTTATTGTTTCATTTTCATGATTGGTACTTAAAACTCAGATGAAAATTCATTTTTTATATTTTTTAAAAAATTATATGCTCTTTATAGAAAAAGTTAGTGATTATTTTAACCTTTGTAATGACAGATTGAACATTTGGTAGATAGACAGACATTTCAAAGGTTTCAAAGATTACATTTCCAAAGAGGTAGGCGCTTTAAGTTTTGTTGGGTTTTAGTCTTTCTAGTTTCTTTGTGTTTCACTTTATTTTTTACAATGATCAAAATTAAATGCAATTCAATACCTGTGACTCCATTCTTTCCAGAGGTTGACCTTGACCCCAACAGAACATTCTGCCCTGAGATTGGCTGTGAGACTGTCTGTCATGTTTGCTCCTCCCAGTCACATGCTGGCGGCGGAGCTGCTGCACCCACATCCATACCTGTACAGTGTCCAACAGTAAGCCATGTTAAACTTGTGAAACTTTTCATTTTGTATGTCTTGTATTTCTTTCAACATTTATGCTAGAGAATAAGCTCATATTTTTTTTTTTCTAGACTTATTTCTAGTTGGCCTAAAATTACCCAAGTGGCATCACCCAGTGCGGTTAGCCGAGACCAATTGTTATAAAAGGCCTAAACACTGACCTGTAACATCACAACCTGTGAGTAGTTTAGACCAATAGCTCGTTGCCACATCACGGGTTTGAACGATGGGGCAACAAGCTATTGATCTAAACTGCCCACATGTTGTGATGTTGCAGGTCAGTGTTGAGGCCATTCTACAACGAATGGTCTTGGGTTAGCTCAGGGTGTGCTGCCCCCTCTCTTTTCACAGTAATTACCCCCCCATTTTTATAATAAATGTACCGGTGCGTACCATAAAAAAAAAGCCCTGTATATATATATATATATATATGTATGGGGAGAGAGAGAGAGACCTGTATATATATATATATATGTATAGGGAGAGAGAGAGACCTATATGAAATATGCAAGTATGTTTGAGTGGGTATTTAGATACAGTCACTCATTTTGTTTAAGTGTTAACAAAAATGCAATTATTTTTTCTAGTTGAGTTTCACCCCCTTATAATTGTTGTCCAGTCTGGCACCCACCTCCAATGTTTTTCAATTTTCCAAGAAAGTTTTTCGCATGGAAATTACGTCTGAAATTCATTCACTTTTGTTTTGAAAAACACTTTTTTTTTTGTCTTCGTCTTCAGTGTGGTCTTCAGTTTTGCTCTGTCTGTAAGACCAAATGGCACGCTCCTAAATCTTGTGATGAAGTTGTTGCTTCAGGTCCCATTGAAGAGTTCGGGTAAGTGTTGACCTGGCGTGTAATGTCACTTTAGAAAGCTTTATTGTAGGAAATATTTCATTACATATAACACTCACTTCTAGGCAATCTTAGTTCATGTCTCATAGAAGTTATAAACAAAATGGACTTATATCTCACACAAGGTCAACAATTGGAAGCGTTTCAAGCCGTTACAAAATCTCAGGCTTCATTAGACTAGTTATAGTTTTGATTTTTTTTACTTCAGGTTCAAATACTTGAGGCTGATTTTTTTTCTACTTTAAATACCAATGCGAAGAATGGACAGAAAAATTAATTTAATACATTTATTATATCAGTAATGTCATTGATGTGTTATGAATCACGATGCCAGTTTCGACAATGTAACTTAACTCAAGGTTTGCTTTTTAATCAAACTGCACTGCAGAGAGAGGGTTTCCACTAGTCAGGTGCAGGTGCTAGGCTTTGCCATCAAGGTCAATGGACGACAGAACATGAAAAACAAGGTGCAAATACAACTTGAGAGTCAATCAGACTACGTGTCAAGATTGCTATTTTTTTTTGAAAATTGTTAAAGTTGTGTTGCTTGGATGGCTGCTAAAACATTTGTGTGAATAACTGAATTTTTTCAAGCAAATTGAAATACTAGCTACAAATTTTATTTTTTAAGTATTCATACAGGTTAATAAAAATGTTCTCTGATTATTCTGTAAAATATTTTTCCTCTGAAGAGTTACATATTCTAGATTACTACATGTCTTTTTTTTTTCTTTCTTTTCATCATTCCAATCAAATGTATTTATGCTACTTCACAATTCTAGTTCGCTTCTTAAAGCCTTCTGATTGCCAGGAATACTTGGTTGTTTAGAATGTAAAGAATTGTTGACAAGATTTTCCCCACAAATAAAACTTAAATATTTTTTTCTCCAGAATTCCTTTCCACAACAGTGATGATGCAAAAATTAAGAGATGTCCCGTGTGTCATGTTCCCATTGAACGCAATGATGGCTGTGCTCAGATGATGTGCAAGAGATGCAAGCATGTGTTCTGTTGGTACTGTCTTCAGTCTCTTGATGTAAGCTTTATCTCCCTGGCATCTATCAGCTCCCACTATTTATTCATTGTCTCTGCCACAAACTACCTATTTATATATATATATTTATTTATATATATATATATATATATATATATATATGACTGCTATAGGGTTGATTGTGCAGGGATGTCTAGGGGGTTTTCATTGCAGGCTACTGTCCAGTAACATGACTACACATACTAGTTGAGGTACAATTTTCTAAGAGCATGATGATGCACTATCAACAAAAACAAATCAACTTGTGAATGTAGTTATAACATTATATAGTATAACAACCAATGTAAAAGTAGTAGAAAGAAGGGTAAAAATGCAACTCCTGGTGATAACAGATGCCCAACCTGTGACGGCAGCTGTGTATCAAGGATTGGCCTTTTTGGTCACAATAAAAGTTGCAAAGGGGAAATATCATCTCCCGAGAAGTAAAATCCCAAAGAAAAGTTCACAAAATTAATCAACTGGAAAGTTAATCACACCTAGCTGTTTAAAACCTAAAACTTTTCTTCTACAAAAAAAACCCCCTTAAAATCTACTAGCACAATTATTCTTGATGAGAACGTGTTGGCCATATCACCAAAACTCATGCTAGCCACATGGCCATTAGTACAAGAAGAGTGTAAAACTAATAAGGGAGATGTACACATTTAGACCTTACAATCAACTGGTAATCTGACTTGTCTCTTTGTACACCTGACCTATTACTGTGTCATGCAGATGTCTAACATTTCTCTTCCAGGATGATTTTTTGCTGAGACATTACGACAAAGGTCCATGTAAGAACAAACTGGGACATTCTAGAGCGTCAGTGATTTGGCACAGAACTCAGGTTAGATATTTGGTTGTATCCCTGTTTCTCTTAGCTAACAGCGACAGGCTTCCATCAAATAGATAGAAACTCAGATAATATAAAATCAAAGGTGCTAATCATTCTCAAGATGCTCAGAATTTTAAAATAAATTGAGAATTCAAAGATCCATAAGTACCATTTCTGTACATGACTGTTTAAAATGCTTTTTTTTTTAAGTGATATCATTTTTCATGAGAAAATTATTATACTTTTTATTTAAATTTTTCCCCAGGTGGTTGGAATCTTTGCTGGTTTTGGTGTCTTGCTGCTGGTCGCCTCCCCTTTCCTGCTGTTGGCTGCGCCTTGTATTCTTTGCTGCAAGTGCAAAATTTGTCGCTGCTGT
Source organism: Biomphalaria glabrata (assembly GCF_947242115.1). Taxonomy (NCBI): domain Eukaryota; kingdom Metazoa; phylum Mollusca; class Gastropoda; family Planorbidae; genus Biomphalaria; species Biomphalaria glabrata. Next base: position 52,062,220 of record NC_074715.1, read on the forward strand.
GACGAGGAGGAAGGAGATGGGTTTTCAAATTAACAAAACAATCTACTCTCTAACGTACAAAAAGAAGTGTTTCTTGACGGAGAGACCAGCTGGCTGTGTCATGTTACAAGACTGCTGTTGTTGAGATAATGAATTGAGGATTGAAAGAACACCAAGCTGCTGTTAAAGGTTGAAGTTTGCTGTCAGGAATAATTTTTTCATTGCTTCTTGACAAGAGGAATAGATAATCATGATGTACCAGACTGCTTAGAACATTGGACTTACCATCCCGTAAGGATGGGATAACTCAAAAACAGGGCTGTATTTAGCTGGCCAACATATCTCTAGGTCATCATCAACTGTCAGTGACTGACAAGGCATTAATCATATGAGAGCTCTTTCATTCTGCTTTAGGATATTAACCTCTGGGTTTTTGGAACTTTAGACTACCCTCCATCGGCTATTTCTCTGTTCATATTTCTCGGTTACCTCGAGCTTTTTTTTTTTTTTTTTAAGTTTTACTCAACTCATGGCAGGGCTATTCAATACATTGGCAAGTTATAAAAGAATCATTTCTAAGTTACTCTAAGTAAAAAGAATACAATCAAATCATAAATAGATAATTCAATGCTTCCTTGAAACTCAACTGTTTTGAAAATGCTTTTCAATAATTGTTTATATTTTTATTTAGTGATATATATATTTTTGTTTGCATTGAGCCACTTTTTCAGTCAACTTTATGCCAAATAGTTGCCATGTTATATTTTTTTTTTTTTACCTGTTTGGCTGTGCCATTCATTCATCTTTGTCAGTGGCATGTATTTGATCTGAACATTCACAGAACATTCTCTTGTCAGTCAAGCAAGTTTCTATGTACACCCTTGGATCTCATTCCTTTAGGTTTGAACATGACATAACTCCATTGCAATGATCATATTTCAACGTACATTTTTTTTTTAATGGTAAAAGTTGATGTATACTCATTTTCTTAAATATAGTATATATATTTTAGTTTGTACTGGGGAATTATTTTTTTTTACACTTGTATAACCTTTTTTTATTTTGTAGAGAGCATAAAATGTAGTCAATGGACCTCATTCACCAATTGTAAATAAACACATTTAGCCACATCATAATATTGAAAAAACAATGAAAAATATGTATCATGTGACAGCCTTTATGGATTACATAATTTGTATAGAAGATATATAGAATCATGTGGCTAAATGTTGTTTGTTTACGATTGGTGAATAAGGTCCATTAAATTAATTTTTAAAAAAATGCAAAGCTTGTGCCACAAATGTATGCTCCGGTTTTTCTTTTTAACTAATATTTTAGATTCCCTGGATAGATGTGGTTCAGTCTAGCACTCCTTTGGTCTCCACAAAAAATAAGTCGAGTAAACTAGAGAATATAAGGTCTATTTCAGTTGAGCAGTTGTGGTGTAGGATTTGTAATAGATTCCATACTATAAGTACTAACAAGTCTGTACTAATGGTGAAGGAATACAATATCCAGACATTTATCTGAGAAAAATAGAGTGGCCTAAGCCTCTGGTTCTGCTTGATTATCTTTCATAATCTAGATCATTTCAAATGATTATGAATTGTTTCTTTTATCTGACTACATGTTAGCATTGAATGCTATTGCAATACTTCTAACAAACATTTTAACAAATGAACCTGCTGTGATAAAAAACTGTTTTTGATTTCATTGTACTCACAAGAGGGTGGGGTTTCGATTCCTCTTTTGAGGATTTTCAATTTTTTTTTTCTGAACATATTTTGGTTTACCGTTACTAAATTGAAGACTGTTTTGTACACAAGTGATGAGAGAACTGTATACAGTGTGGTTCTGTCTGATGACATTAATTGTTAATAATTAGCAAAAAAATTACATGCTACATTTCTTCAACCTTTTATTTTATTAGTTAATTATCTAAGTCATCACTTGAAGAAATTTTTTTTTTGAAGCTGGATATTTTAGCTTTTTATTTTTCTGTAGATAGTTTAAAAAAAAAAATCTATATTTGTTTACATTATGTAAATATTCAATTATAAACTTCATTTTATTGCAGGCAGTGTGCCTTGTGCTTGTGTTCAGTTGAAAATAAAAGATATAAACCACAGTAGACTGTGTTCTCATAGACATGATTTTATCTCTATCAAAATAATTCTAGCAGTTAATTGTAAAACTGCACTCATATGATCAGGTAACTAGTGGGTTCCCCCTTCTCGAAGATTGAAACTTCTTCTAGCCAGCTTTATTGCTTCTGAGCTGTGAGCTCTTTTGCAGACTGTGCCAAGGAAAAAAAGTGTGCTGTTTTCTTCAGTTGTTCAACCCCACCTTGTCCCATGGATATTCCGGTTACAGTCTTCAGACCTAGATGTTTCCTTTTATGTCAGTATTGGAGAAAATTGCAAAGACCGAAAACTCCCTTAAAATACGGGGACTATATATTTATATATTTTTTAAAAGCCTGAGGAAACACCCTGCCTACACTAAATGCCAAGGAATTTAACGAAGATTGAAACAAATCCTCATCTCCTAGAACAGAGATGGGCAAACTACGGACTGCCTGTGGGCAGTTTAATCTAGCCCACCATGTTGTGTAATAATTATTAAAATTTCACACAAAATGTAATATTGCTAATTTAAATGTAAAATACTTGCCAATTTGACATTTTCACTAACATAGTCATTTCCATCTTAAAATGTAAAAAAAACAAAACGAAATTGATTCAATATGTCATGATGTTTTTAAAATATGAATTGACTTTAAACTAGACCATGGGTGGGCAAATTACGACCTGCGAACACCTACAGAAATCAGGTGTGCCCACAGATTATACATACCGTATTAAAAATTCAAATATATTGAAAATAAATAATTCTAAATATCTATATAAATTATTATTCTTATCACTATGATGAAATGGTTAAAGAAACATTGTCTCTACATGTCATTCTAAAATGTAAATAGTAAACAAAGATTATTCTTATTGGCTATATTTCAAAACATTCAGTCAAAAACACAAATTCAGGCCAGCATTTATTCAATGCTGTGAAGAACTGTGTTGGGTTGGCATGCAACAAGATGGCAAGTGTAACATCTGATGGAGTCCGTGCTAAATGAAATAATATCCTAACCATGAACTGTATACGGAAAGTTTGTACAAAGCTGATTATAAATTATTAATGACCACATCCATATGAAGCTTAAGGTCTTAACCACAGGCAGTTCCGAGTAGTACTTGAAGATTTGGAAAGAAATCATGCCAAATTTCGGTACCATGAGCCAGGTATTGAGAAGAATGTGGGATATCATTCCTTGAACTTGTGAATTTGTTAGTTATATTTCTGATGAATAGTGGAAGACACACTTCGTGTTTTCCACGGGTTGTTTGTGCATGCTAATCTTTTCAAACAAAGCTTTCCCATTTCTTCAGGCAAGCAAGTGAAAAAAGGCTTTGTATTTTCCTTTGCTGAAAGTTGAAACTAATGAAATGGTTGAAAAGTACACAACTTTTTTTTTTGTTCTTTGATTGTGGATTTGAAAGCAAATTTTAAGACATCAAGAACTTGGAATCAATAGCCTCAGCTCATCATTTTAGTGCAGAAACTAATTCAGCTGCAGGAGACATACCACCAAACAAATTATTACCTGAAAGAGAAGCTCAAGTCAGCTCTTTTCTTGGTGTTTTATGGTTGCCAGAAGCTGTATTTCCAGACTTTAAAAAACTTAGCTGCTAAACTTTCACATTATTTGGGTCCACATACATCTGTGAGCAATTATTTTTTTGTTTGAAAATAAATAAGTGTAAGAACAGGCTGTTGATGACTGACTGTACTTTGATAACAACTAGAAAGCTGGTTCCACAGTTCTGAAACTGCACAGGTGTGAACAGTAAAATAATTCAAATTAAGTACAACTGTGCATGTGTAGTGAAATCATGGGATGTAAATGGACAATAACAAATATTTGTAAAAATAGTATAAGATATTGTTAACCCTTGTTGTAATTTCTCAATTGGGAGTGTAAGAAAATGATATGTAAATGTAAAATACAGTATAAATATGAATTAAAAGCTTTTATACACTTAGCTATAGTATATCTTTATACATTGTATGTACATATTATATTTATGCGGCCTGCCAGTCCCGAAATTTTTCTGATGCGGCCCTCGATAGAAAAATGTTGCCTACCCCTGAACTAGACCAGTTTCATATAGTATTTCCCAACACATAACAATCTTTGTATTTCCATAATCAGAAAACAAAGGTCAGAGTTGTTAGTGTTAGGGTAGCACACTTGTGCAAAAGTTGATAGGTGTTGGATTAGTTATCATGAATTTCAAAAAGGTCTAAAAAGAATTTTTAATACAATAGTTGGAGCAATGCAAAGTATCTGGATATGTTGAGATTCTCAAAAGTTATTTACTTAAACTGGATTATACATTAAGACATCCCACTTTTACTTAAATGTAAAACCAGTACATCGCAAATGGAATGAGTTTAGTTTTTATCTCTTGCTTTGCATAGGTGGTCCATGATTTACTGCCATACAGTAGTGTACTCATAAAGCATGCCGTGTAGACTTCCATTTTGGTTACTGTAGTAAGCTTCTGGTTTTCACAAATTCTTGGCCTGAGGAGCCCTCAGAAAATGCCGCTTGCGCTGGCTTGGACATGTTCACCAGATGGAGGACAATCGCATCCTGAGTCATCTTCTACAGACAACTTGCAACTGGCCGCCTCCACCTCCGTTACATAGATGTAATAAAACGTGACCTCAAATCAGTGAACATCAATACTGACCATTGGGAAGACATAGCTTTAGACCGCACCAGATGGAGAGTGACCAATAAAAAAAAGATGTCTTTCATAAGAAAAAGTAAAGTCCACAGAATTGTGAAATATTGAAGATTTTGCATTTATCTCAGATTTTATCTTATACATTACTTCAAATAAGATAATCTGCATTTCATGTGTTAATTACTTAATCTAACTTAAACTTTAGCCAGTTTTCCTGGCTGATTGAGGCAACCCATTTCATTCTCATATAATGGGACTAAGCAGCACTGATTACACATTGTTCTTAGTTCTAGCACATGGAATAAGAAATTTGCCTCAATCTAGAGTATTTCATTAGGTTTTGTTTTTCTATGTAAATTATGGTTCAGTTTTATTCTTCTGTCCTGAAGTGTCATGTCACTTATTGATCTTTGTACTTGTTCTAATTTGTTTTAAGCTGAGGCAAATTTTTTAAAAATTTCATCAATATGAAGAACAAAAAAAAAACGCAGGTGCCATTTGACTATTCAAGATATTACACAATCAGCTAAAATGAAAAATTTGATTAATTGATCACCCAATTATTTTGGAATGTTTAAAATTGCATCTTCATACTTTGTTCCTATCACTTGAAGAAATTGCAAATTTATCTCATGACTTTTTATCTTTTCACCAGGTTCTAAAATTGTGAGTGAAATCACTGGAATATTTATTTTTCAAGTACCTGCAGGTACACATAAAATCTAATTTAAAAAAAAGTAAGGCCTAATGGTCATATCCCCCTCCATTATCAACACAAAATTATTTTATTCCAGAATAATATACATAATGTATGCTTCAGGTGTACATTCAACTGGATATTTTTTTTTTTAAAATAACATCTTAAACATTGTTGGAAGGTCGGGCCCATGTCACTGCCAAAATGAAAATGATTAAAAAAAAAAAATACAATATTAATATTTTATCACATTTTAATAAATTAGAAATTATTTACAGGGCAGTCCAGAGGTTTAAAAATGCTAATTTTTAAAAGTAACATTATATATATGTGTATGTAAAAAATATTTGAAATGACAGATGAAATAGCATAATAACCAATTGCACAAGGTAAAAAAAAAAAAAGGGCTAAAACAAGCAGAAATAAAACTTAACTACATGTACACTTACAACAGTTAAATACCTTCGAATGAATTGGATGATGTATTTACAGTCAAACATGAGTAATGCCAGCATACAAGGAAATGCAGAACAAAATGTATTTTATCCCCCCTCCTTTTAAAATAGTTTAAACAACATCCTGAGATACAAGAAACAATGTTTTTAAAAGTCTTCATCTGTAGAGAACTGATGGCTAGTTGGCGATTTGTTCATTACCCCCATCTTCTGATATTCACCAACTTTCTTTTCAAAGAAATTTGTCTTTCCTTCCAATGATATGTGCTCCATGAAGTCAAATGGATTTTCAGAACGATAAAACTGAAAATAAATGAAGATTTTAAGTAGGGAATAAAATAACGTAAGCTGTTAAAAAATCACTATTCTAGTTTTGGTTACCAAGACATCACTTTCTCTGGTGAAAATATGCCAGGCTGTGTTTAAACAAAAGCAAAATGAGCATATCAGAACCCAAGTCTTGTCAGTGAGCAATATTAAAGAAATTTCTTAAAAACTGTAGTAGACATTCTCAACCATCAGAACTATGTTGCGAATATATCTCTGCACCCGTCCCTCTTCTATTATGTGGATGTGTACTAAGTAATGGCAGGCTCTCAAGGTGACTCCAGAAGCATTCCCCAATTTTGGGTATAGCTACAATGCAAAGGTTGAGATTTAGTTTTCTTAATTAAAAAATTATTGAATCATCATTTATCCAGTGAGTAATTACAATGGCTATAAACAAGCAGAGATGACATTTCTGATTATTTCTACTAGAACCAGTGGCCTTACCTTTTCACATCCTAATTCTACCAGCAGTCTGTCGGCCACAAATTCAATATATTTCCTCATCAGTTCACAGTTCATTCCAATCAAATTGACGGGTAAGGCATCTGTAAGAAACTCTTGCTCAATGGTTACAGCATCTGTGATGATCTCGTAAATTCTGGCCTGAGAAGGTTTGTTCACTAAATGTCTAAACATCAAGCAAGCAAAGTCACAGTGCAAACCCTGCAAACAGATCATTGGTAAAATTTATAAGAATAGTAACATGACGTACTAATGAGAAATATTTAAAAGTCTAGTTCACAAGTAAATATTCTGTAAGCCATGTATACATTGCAAGAGAAACTACTTCCACATAACTATACAACAAAATTATAAATAGGTTTTAGAATTAAAAAAAAAAAAAAAAAAATTATAGGAAGCAAAATTGCCATTGAAAAAAAAAAAAAAAAAAAAAAAAAAAAAAAAAAAAAAATTCCATTTAATGCAGTTAGTTTGCAATATGTAAATGTATATTCAATAGTTACCTCATCACGACTGATAAGCTCATTGCTAAATGTTAGGCCTGGCATTATGCCCCTCTTCTTCAACCAGAAAATGGCAGCAAACGAGCCAGAGAAAAATATGCCTTCCACAGCAGCAAAAGCCACAACCCTCTCACTGTAGGGGTGTTCATGATCCCCAATCCACTTCATGGCCCAATCAGCTTTCTTAGTAACACAGGGCAGCGTCTCAATGGCGTTAAACAAAAAAGACCTGTACAGTAAAAAAAAAAAAAGACTACAGTATAGACTGTGTGCAATATATATTTACAAAATTTTTATTATTGTTATTACTATTATAGCTTTTTTATATAGAGGGGTGTGTGTGTGTGTGTCGTCTGGGAGTTGGTTTTCCATGCTGCCTTTAGGCAGCTCAGTAAACAACTCTGCCCGAGTCGGTAGGTGTCGAACCTCAAGCCCCCATCTAGGTAGCCAAGCCAAGCTAAGCCCAAGCGCACTTGGCCTCTCGACCATGCTTACCAAATGTAAAAAACATCCTTTAATTAATAGAGCAAGATAAAGATTCAAAATATATAGTAATTTGCTATGATACATATCTCCACGATCACAGTAAAACTCATCCATTGTGGCCTTTTAATATATTTTCAATTCCGGCAATGGAAACAATTATAACAAACACAAAAAAAAAAAAAAAAAAACAAGTAAACTTTAAAATACACCCCTCCTTTACTTTAGATTAAGCCACAGGTCATGGCGCAGTTCATGGTTCCAGCATATCTCAACTACAATTTTTGCTTAATAGTGTCAGCTAAAGTTATATTGGGGTATGGTAACATTTTCTTTTTTTAAGATGTAAATTAATGTTCAAGGTAGTTAAATACATTAGTTTTTAACATCCAAAGTAAATTACATCTTTTCATTTGAAGAAATTACATTTTCAAAGTAAGATAAATTCCACCAACCTTTCAGTGGAATCCTTAATGTATGTATCAATTAATAAGCTGTACATTTCACTGTGAACATTCTCCATGGCAATTTGAAAACCATAGAAACAACGAGCTTCTGTCACCTGAACTTCTTTACTAAATCTTTCAACCTGTTTAAGTTACATATGGATAACATTTTATATCAAACACTTTACAAGAGATTCTGATTTCCATTAATGAAAAAAATCAGATCTAGATCAAGACTAGTTAAAATTTCATGACATCTAATGATCTATAAGTATAATACTATTAGATCTAGAATCAACATAAAAATAAAAACTGCTGACATACCAAATTTTCATTCACTATTCCATCACTTGCAGCAAAGAATGCCAGTACGTGTGAGATAAAATGCTTTTCTTCTGGTTTCAACTTCTCCCAGTGATCAAGATCTTTAGACAAGTCCACCTCTTCTGCTGTCCAGAATGATGCTTCAGCTTTTTTGTACATCTGCCAAATGTCATGGTACTGAATTGGGAATAAAACAAATCGCCCGGGGTTTTCTTTTAACAGAGGCTCTTCCTGGGCCTCTCTTTTGCGAATTTCTGTTTTTGTCAGCTGGGAAGACTGTGGGCAGAAGTTATAACCAAATTTCAATAAAAACGGAGGACACAGTACTAAAAAGTTTTTCAAATATTTGTGAAAATACTCCAGCATAATGTAATAAATATAAATCATTCGCAGAACATGCGACTAAATCTTTCATAACATCTCATTAATTTCCGACTCAAAGTTTTTTACATCAACATCAATAAGGTCAAATCACAGACCTATATATATAGATTTGTGTCTAGCATATGTTAAGTAAAAAAAAAAAAATCTATTCGCATTTTTATTGTAATATAATTTTATTATAATTTCAACCAGTTCTTTTAATAGATGAGGGTTAAAGGAAAAAAATTAATGTACAATATATGACCAAAATCAAGCGATCTAAAGTCAATCTAGATCTAAATATTCCATAAGTGACAAGATAAGTCATAAGTGCTGCAATAAGAATGTTGGTGACATTGTATTTTGTCTAGGACAAATCAAAAGAAATGATCTAGATCTAAATCTAGTCTAGATCTAGAATTCATAGATCATTTTAATAGATGTAATATTAAATTATTCTTTTCATCTATTTAAAATCGTGGGGAGATTCAAAATGAAATTAACTGGCTGTGAATGGTTAACAGTTAAACCTGACAGGCCTGTGACTGAAGTATGCTGGACACATGACATTTTTTATTTATAATTTAGTACTTAATATCATTAGACTTAGACCTATTCACTACTAGATCTAGACGTCTTATAGAGATCATTTTGACATCTATTATAATAATATGCATGTCTTTCAGTCTGAGGAGTGCAGTATTTCATGTGTGCAGTCCTAACTGATCTATATATTTTGCCACATCCAGCCCAAACATAACATTTAATTGTGTGATTTCAAGTGAAACAATATCAAAATATCTTTCATTACCTCTTTGAGTGGTTTATCCAGATCGTTTATATTCAAATTAGAATTCTAAAAAGATAAAGAAAAAAAAGAACTTTTTAAAGATTTTTGTTTTTAAACTTTAATGCCAAATAATTAGATGACAAACTAGAGTTTCTAAAAATTTAAGTGCAAGGCGAACGTCAATTGCTTTCGAGTTGCCTAAATAAGATAAATGACTACAAAACATTTAAAAAAGCTTTTTTTTTAAAGCTGGCTAATATTTAATTGCAACTGCCAAATAATTAGACAAACCATTTTTCTTTTAAATTTAAGAACAAGACAAACTCAAAAATTGATTGTTTCAAGTTGCCTAAATAGGATTTTAATGACTAAATTGTCACTAAAGCAGCCAGAAATATCACTGTCAAGTAGTTTAAAAAAGTTAGAATAACATTATCCCAAGATGACCCCTTACTCAAGAAAAATGATAGCCTATAAGCTATCCCAACACAATTCAATTACAATTTTACCCTTTAACAGACCACAGCACAGCATAGTTAGCTATAAGACATGTTCCAGGAGAACATTGACATTACCGAAATGGAAAAAAAATAGATGGCTACAATATAAGATCTTTAAAAAAAAAGCCATTTAAAATGGATTAGATCTAGAGTCTATACTAATCTAATCTATAGGATTTGATGTAGATTCTAGATCTAGAATAATCCAGAATCTAACTAGCAGACTAGTCACTAGTGTATGTAGATTAAAAGAATTTTTTTAAAGCATTATGTGTGTAAGTGTAGACTCTAGATTCTATGTGTTAGTAAAAGCAGTCAGTTTTGATTCATGATATGAAAAATATTAACAAGTCTAGATCTGTGTCTGTGTGATGTCCTTAGTCTTGTCTCTTGATTGACTAGATTATTCTAGAATTATAGAATAGAACATGTATAATCTAGATATAGATCTAGCTAGGTCTAGACTACTCGACTTACGATGGATGTAATATTAAATATAAATTTAAAAATTACCTGCAATATACTTGTTCCGAGTGGTTTTCGTGGTGTAATATGATTTTGTTTCATAGAACTCTAAACAAAAAAAATAAATAAATGCATTGAAAATATTGAAATCATTGAAACTATCATGAACTCACCTAGATCTAAATGTAAATCTAACCTACTAGACCTAGTAGATAGATTATCATAGATCTAGTAATATAATAATACTATTTAGTCTTTAGTAACTAGAGTAGTCACTTCACTAGATGACTAGGTGACGTAGGTCATCTAGGTCATTCTAATGATTCTAGGTCTACAAGTACTAGCTTAGTCCTAGCCTAGGGCAAATCTAAGCCTAAACAAGACTAGATTCTAACTGGTATGAAAAATAAAAATCAATATTCATATAATTGATAGATCTATTTCATGGCAATATTGCATCAGACTTATTCAACATTCTCATGTCTGTAACCACACCCATTTTAAAAAGAAAAATCTGAGTTTAATCTAGATCTAGAATCTGTTATAAATATCTAGATTAATTTAATTTTAGTGACAGTATAGATCTAGAGACAGAGTATACTGATCTAGTCTAGAAATATTCAAATAGAGATCTAGTGTGACTAATCACTAATTTGAGTCTTGACTAATTGAACAAGTCAGTCATCATATGATAATTTATAAAACTTTTAGTTTTAATAAGAATGACAAGTAGACTAAATCTATTCTAATTCTAGATTTAAGAATGTACTAACCTCGTTTTCGTCGTTTATCTTCATATTTTTCATTTTATTAAGTTCATTTTCATTTGAGGATAAAATTTTATTCATTGTTAATAAATGTAAGGAGAAGGACAGAAAAAATACGACCGTCTGCGAGAACGACTTGGGCGCAAATGTTCTGATATTGATTCTTTCTGTGAAGTTGACGCTCTTTCTGAAAAAGTACGGGAAACTCGAATTATGTTTCGCGGGTAAAATAAGACGATTGGCCCATTGGCTTAACGTAAAGGTCAAGGATGTTTGCAACAATTTCATTCGCTGATAAATTTGTATAGTATTTTTCCATTTCGATGAATTAGCCGACCTTACATAATGCAGAAAAATGTTGTTTTTTTTCACTAGTGTTATATAAATTGTATATTGTACAAATCAATACGTCACCTAAAACATCTTACGAGAAATTACTATTTTTAAAAAAAATAATATATAATAATATTGATGAATATGTAAAAGGTCAAGACAAAGAAGAATTGCCAAAATAGTGATTCGCAACATTATTGCTGCTATTTCTTTGACAATTTTCATAATAAAGAAATCTAGGTAACAAGGTGATCAGAGTTACTTCTGGTCGAGTATGACTTAAGTAATGATAAGTAATATTTGCTATATCTAAATGTTTATATGCAGGCTAAAGTTTGCTTTTTAAAAATATTGTATTTTTAAAAAATAAAAGCCAAGAAATCAAGTATTTTTGTGTACTATTAAATTTAAAAAAAAAGAAAATGCGTCAAACTTTAGTGATTTTTAGCAATGAATATTTTTTCCTTTTTTAGGAGTGCATGAATATTCATTTAGACAGAAAGATAAAAGGCACATTTCTCGTTCCATCTGCTGGGACAAATTTGTACAAATGCTCCTTCTTCCCTAGTAGGCCTACTATTACAGCATGGATTGGGGCCTACTATTACAGCATGGATTGGGTTGCCTGAGCCATCCAGGAAAACCAGTGACTTGGCAGAATTAAGGTTATTGGTTAACATGCACGACTAGATTGACCTAGCAACACGCGTATGACGTAATAATCTTATTTTTGAAGTAACGTCTCTATTTTATAAGATAAGAATTCAAGTATGTGTAGGCCCTGTGAAAATTGGCTTAATTAACGTGAATGGCAGACCTAAGAGAGCAAACAGATAGCGATCTGGGTTTTTTTATAAGAGTAAGTTTCAAGTGAAAGGAGGAAATCGTGTTTAATGTTGTTTATGTTTTTGAATGATAGCAGCTTCAGAAAGAGCGACGGGAAAACATCAAAGAATAATTTGGGCATGTCAATTGAAAGTTTCTATCATTCTAGTCATGGCAGAAGAGAGAGAACTGGAGACACGGTCGACAGATCATGTGTGGTGGATTTGACGCTTCCGCTAAAGCAGTGGCGTAGTTAGGAATAAGCCACTGCCCCTGCATTTTGCGTACCGGTACTATTTAATATTTAATGTAAAAAAACACCATTCCCCCTTCTCAAGTGGTAGATCTATGTTTAATGTAGTTTCTCAGCCTTGTCTTTAAAGGGAGGTCATGTCTCGTGAATTAAAAAAAATGTTACTTGAAGCCTGGGGCTTAATTCACTACTGGTAGCAAAGCTGGACTTAGGCATAGTCGACCAAGGTGGTCAGTAGTGAACACATCGTCAATAGTAAACACATGGACAGTGGTCAAACAAAGAATTTTAGCCTAATTTAGTGGAAAAAATTCTTTTTAATACCCTTTGCAGACCCCCCCCCACCCCCAAACAGAGAAAGCGATGGGAAGGCAACATAGAAGAATGGAAGGGCTTGTCATTGAAAGAGATTCTATCCAAGGAATGGAGAGAGACGGTCGACAGATTGCGTCGTGCCCCGACGGTTTAACAGAGGCCATTCGTTATAGCAGGCCTCAACACTGGTCTGCAACGTCACAGCCTGCGGGGCAGTGTATACCATATAGTTCGTTGATACGTTGTACAGGCCTGTAACATGGCAACGAGCTATTGGTCTAAACTGCCCATAGGTTGCAACGCTGTTGGTCTGTGTTTCTTTAATAAATGGTCTCGGTTTAAACCATAACAGACTAAGGCGAATGTGAAGACACACACAAACAACTACTCCGATGCTATATTCTTTTTTCCGTGAATGAATTTGTGCAGTGTCTTTGTTCTAATATTCAGAGAGTTAGTATTTGTTTGTGGTAATAGACTCAAAAACTATACGCTGCCACAATAAATGTTTATAATTAGCGATAATAATTAATTAATGGAGAGGGATGGGCTCCGCCATGTAAATATCTTGGCCTCGTTACACGTCATGAAATGAAGAGCATAAATAAATCCAAGAGCGGTTCGTCCGTCGCCTAAGTTTCTGAAGGCAAAAGGCACGAAAGATCATGTCAGGTGACCCATCGTACTAAGGGATAAGTGACGGTGGTGAATTGTCCACACCACAGAACAATGTACGAGGGCCTATTATGGCGAACAAAAAAAAAGGTGAACTGGGGGGGGGGGACGGGGAGTAGTGGAAAGGGGTGAACTTCATAAAAGTGATAAAGAGTTATACGCAGTGGCGTCGCAAGGTATGGTGACACACGATGCGGTTAGCTCTTGGTAAAGTGCATCCCCATAAAAATAAAATCCCAGTTTTGTTTTTTATTGTTGTTTTTCAACCATAATCCAAGTAGGAGATAATGAAGTATTTTCGATATTGAATACACAACTGTAAACATTAAAGGACTCTAAATAAAAAATTGTTGTTTATGACATTTTATAAATTTTAAATAGTAATTTATTAAAATGATTATTGAAACTATTTTTTTTTCTAGGGACCATAGCGACCATCTAAACGACAGTCCAGATAGAAGAAATAGAGAGTCACGTGGCTAAATGTTGTTTGTTTACGATTAATGAATGAGGTCCATTGATTAATCCTAGTTTTATTTAAAATTGCTATTGTATAGCATCCTCCGTGTGCTGTGATACAATCCTTTGTGGATCCACGTGTGTGTGTGCGATATCTGGGCAGGGCTGGCCTTAGACATAGCACACTAGCCAGCCTCCTAAGGCCTCCGGTAGATGGGGGAGGGACCTTAGACATAGCACACTTGCCAGCCTCCTAATGCCTCCGGTAGATGTGGGGGGGGCTTAGACATAGCACACTAGCCAGCCTCCTAATGCCTCCGGAAGATGGGGGGGGGGGACCTTAGACATAGCACACTTGCCAGCCTCCTAAGGCCTCCGGTAGATGGGGGGGGGGGGCTTAGACATAGCACACTTGCCAGCCTCCTAAGGCCTCCGGTAGATGGGGGGGGGACCTTAGACATAGCACACTAGCCAGCCTCCTAATGCCTCCGGTAGATGGGGGGGGGACCTTAGACATAGCACACTAGTCAGCCTCCTAAGGCCTCCGGTAGGTGGGGGGGGGGCTTAGACATAGCACACTAGCCAGCCTCCTAATGCCTCCGGTAGATGGGGGGGGGCCTTAGACATAGCACACTTGCCAGCCTCCTAAGCCCTCCGATAGGTGGGGGCCTCGTACAGAACTAATATAAATTTTTAGAGACAAAAATCGCGAAACTTTTTTGGATCAAATTTCAAACAGAAGAAGTCAATGCCTCGTCTACTAGTCTAGCTCTAAGTCTCTTCTTTGATTCAAGATACCACACGAAACACTAACGGAAATTGCTCTATATGAACTTATTTTATTCGTTGTTTTAGATGCAGGAAGGTTTTAATTTTATTACCACACGACCAGGCAGCCATCTAAGAATCCGAACTGTTAGTCTAAAAAAATAAAAAAAATTAAAAAAATAAAAAAATATCACGAATTATATAACTTAAATCTAGGTCGTTTAGACGAATTTAATTTCTGCTAATCAGACTGATTGATCGATCAGTATCCCGAAAACGCCTAAATCTAAGACCTAATTATGAGAGGAGAGAGTAACATTAATAGACACTATATCAGATTGAGCGAATAAATCTAGATCTAGGTTTTAAATAGTTTGACTAGGACAAGAAGAAGAAAATTGACAGGATAGAACATGCAAAGACACAACAGCGTGTTGATGATACCGGTACTTACAGATAGGATATTATAGGCCTTTTCTTGTTCTGTTATCTACTCTGTATAGTAGGGCTAAGTTAGGATCTATTCTCACTTTAATTTATGCTGTGGACCTGACAACATACCCAGATCAACGTCAAATAGGCCTATCTCGCTAGCTAGATTCGAGTTCCATACAATCCCATATAAGCCTATTGCTTTATAACAATTAGGCCTATACGAATTCTATATAAAAGTATAATTTAACTGGTCAATTATCATATTAGTTAGCTTGGATTACGCATAGGCTACATTTACATATATTAATTATTAATATAATTATAAAATATGTCTGAGACTGGGAATGATTCATTATTTTTATTTCGAAAGACAGCAACTGGCTTAGCAAAGAGACATTTGCAGATGGCAAACCATAGTTCATAATATTCGCGAAAATAATAATATCTTATCTTATCTTATATAATACAGACGTTACTTCAAAGGCTAATAATAAAAGGCTACAGTTGAAGGACAGGTACGTAACACAGATGACAAGAGCAGACGGAGAAAAGAAATAAAAAAAAAAGAATCTATAGTCTAATTTTTTTTTTTAAATTAACATTTTCATGATATGATAATTTTCCTTTATTGGAAAACCCGCCAATATTTATCCCTTTTAAACTTTGACCCTCAATGACCCCGTAGCTAGGCAATAGCTGGCTTTAAAAAAATTAACCTTTACTTCATAATTTTTCATGTGTTAAAAATAAAAAAAAAACTAGTCAAGTTGGATGTTGATCTAAATCTAGATCCCAGTGCTTATTAATCATTAGACTAGATGTAGATCTAGATCTAGATTCAATTAAATGGGTTAAGAAAGTGCCGTTATATTTTTTTATAATTACTAGACGTCGAGATCGAGGTATTGTGATTTATAATTTAATCCGTGGTGACGTTGTGGTTATTATCTTTGTTTATAAATGGCGGACAGCGTAAAAATAGTTGACAAGCAATATTTGAAGCGTAATAATCCACAATCGGGTCATATACATAAAGGTAAATAGTTTAAAATTCCTATGTCTAGATCTCTATAGATTTTTATGTCTGAAAAAGCGATCTAACGTAGCTCGTATTTTAAAATAACGAGTGTCTTTATCATAATACATTCTAAATATTAAATAATAGATCTAAATAATATTAGTCTACTCCGAGATGAACTAGATCTAGGTTCAGGTTGTGCTATTTGTATTTTAATTATCATTTAGTCTTCAAAAATGTATTATAATTATTCAAATATTACTTTAATTTTAGTCCACTGTCTCTCTGCTCTGTTTTGCATCTGTTCTACATCTAGTTCCTTTACGTTTTCTTGAGTTATGAGCATGTATATATTCAAATATTGGTGTAATCAATCTGTATTCCTGTCCAATTAGTTTAACAAATAATTTTAATAAACACTATAAATGCTTTGTTTGATTTATAATAACATTAACATGTGATTCCATGATGATGACTTTTCATGTATTAGATCTATAAGTATTTTCAGTTTTTAGTTTTTGTAAGTGGTTTACCATGAATAAATTAAGTAGTTTTTTTTGTTTTAGTTTTTTTGCTACTAAGTATCTAGATATAGAGGCATATAGTAAGAACCAAAAGAGACAAATGATTTTGAAAAACAATTACTTAATTTAATGGAAAATAACTTATTGAAAATTTGTTTAAATCCTAGCTGTTTAAAGGGCTTTAACCTACTTTAGCAAAAAGCTAGATATGCCCTTTATTGGACACCATGATGCCTTGCTAAAAAAAATATAGTATTCTGGCATTATTGTTCAATTCTACCAATGGTTTCAGGATTTCCTGATAGTTAGAGAACACACTGTAATAATAAATGGCTTGAAATCAACAATAAATTTCACATTTGGCTAGAATAACATCATTACTAAAATCACTAAATTACGGACACTTCAAGTCAGAAGACTAAAAAGTAAAGTAGCAAAAAAAAATAAAACAATGAACTATAAATTAGAAATCCAAAAAAACCTAACCTAATAAAATATTCAGAAAGGCCTATACAAAAGTGTAGAACAGCACAACTAATAAATATAATCTATTTTGTGAATTTTTTTATCAGGTCATGCTATTGTTGCAGCCAATGCTTCAATACCTACAAAATTTCAGACAATAATTACAGAAAATAGTGACAAGACTGGGTTTTTATCAAAAGCAAAACGTTTTAAAGGTGATACTTTCATGGTATGATGATGATTTTTTTTCAAATTCAATTTAAATAAAATAATTACTATTTGTTAAACCCCTTAACTCATTGGTTATTGGGACTGGCACATAATCTTGTTATTTCCACTTTATTTGACAGTAAATTTCTATTTATATCATTTACATTTCAAACAATATATCTGTTGATTTTATGTTTAATCATTTAAACTACTTTGACATAGTCAGTTAAATTGGGTTGTTTTTTCTTGAACATTTTGCTCCACTAAATGTTTGAAAAATTCTTTTTTTTTTTTTTTCTGAATTCTTTTTGTTGATGATCAGACAGAAACACCAGCACCGAGCTCCTATGGAGACATTAGCAAAACAGATTCTTTCAGTCCATCTTTTTCAAAAAAAGGAACAGGTACATTTGCCTCAAAGGTGAGAAGGGTGCACTTTTATAAGCTTTTACTTTGAATCTTTTAAAACAAAAACACATAATATATGTACTCACAACAAATAGAATGCAATAAAAATATTGTTATAAATGTTAGCTTCATAAAATTAGTATTTGAAAGGTTTGTACTATTGCTCTTTATATCAAATCTAAATGGATCTTGAAAAATTATTATTCTAATTTTCATAATTATTAAATTTAAAAAAAAAAATTCTTCTAGACTCATCACCCTTTTTTTTCTTTTTTTTAAGTTGGAAACTAAACCTTTTGATTATTCTAGACTAAATTTTTTTTTTTGAGGAAAAGTACTCTACTCTATTGAAGCTGTGCCCTAATCAAAGCTACCCTATCTTATCTTATATAATATGACGTTACTTCAAAAAAAAGAAGATAATTACGTCCTACGCGTCATGCATGTTAACCAATGAATTAAATTCTGCCAAGTCACTGGTTTTCCTGGATGGCTCAGGCAACTCATTCACTTTTCATCAGGATGGCAAAGTAAAATGATGCAGCTGCAGTCTCATGAAACAACTAGTGGCAAGGAAGCTGGAATGGAATATGTTAGCTTTCCTCACCCACACAGTAGACTTCCCCACTATGTACACATTTGGTGACCTAACCAATGTTTTCTTCCTTTGCGTTGGATCATTTCTTTGCATCAGTGCTGATTGCTTCAAGTATATTTGGTCAATGAAACCTACAACATCAGCATCATGGCTGATAGACTAAGAAGTGTAAAAGTGAAGAAAGTGTCCCACACCCCAAAACCCAAGTAGCAAGAAATATTGATGGCTGAAAAGGAAGGCTATACAAAAAAGCATTGTTGACATGATTCCTTTATCAGATGATGGTGGAAACACAAAGGCAACTAAAGCATTGAAGAGTTCCTGTGGTAGATGCTGAAATGTTATTTGATGTGATAAAAAAATGCAACATTGCTGTTTTGGCACATTAATCAAATTACATGTGGCTGCCTGGTCATATGGTATCCATAGTGGACTGTCATTTGGACTTGTCGATGGTACTGGGTTCATACCCTGCCCGCTGCCATCCCCCCTCATCCTGCTGGATGTTTGGACTAGGAAGTAAATTATCTTCAAATCTGAAGGAACCTCCGAAACATGTTAAACGCTTTACAAACATTTTTACATGTTATTGGTTTATTGATGTACTTCCGGGGTGCTGCACAGCAGGCGACCTGATTATACTGGACTCTTTCTCAGGAGGAAAATGTAAGACATGATAACCCAAATATAAGCTGCACCCAAATTTTTACTTTGGGCCCTTCCAAAATGTGAATAGAATCTGGCTTAGATTTGATTGAATTATAGTCATTTTCTTCTTTTAAAGAATACCTATAAATTACAAGACAACATAAATTTTTATTAATTGATTTTTTACTTTTGATCTTGTCAGTCTAAAAGACAGTTTCAGTTCATGTCAACATGTGGACCTGGTCCAGGAGTATACTCTCCACCCAGTATGCTAAGCAGCAGAAAAGATTTTAACAAGTGTTTGGTTGAGAGATTATTCCAGCTCCCCATCGCTCAGATTGTCGAGAAAACCAATGGTGTCCCAGCTCCAAACACTTATGAGGTAACCTTACAGTTTCATTTATTGGCTTCAAACTAAGTTCAGACTATCTAGAATTCTCAAATATTCATAGACATACTCAACTTATCTTTTTTTTTTTCCCCATTTGTCAAAGTTATATTGAAAAAATTTTTTTTTAAAAGTTTGGTCTCACACCTTTGCTATACTCTACTGTCTCTAGCAGTTCTTAACATTTAAAAGAAAACGCTTGATTAAATTTGTCTCCACAGATGACCTTAATTAGGTCCATAATTTGTTGCTGTCTGGCCCTTTGATTCATCGTAAACACTTCCTTCATGATTTCATGCTAAAACTAATTCATACAAGTGCTCCTTCTTCCCTATCGCCATTAGAGAATGGAATGGGCTGCCTGAATCAGCCAGGAAAACCAACAACTTAGCAGAGTTTAGCTCACTGATTAGATTGACTCATGAAATGCATAGGATGTAATTATCTTCTTTTTTGAAGTAATGTCTGTAATATATAGGATTAGAAGGTAATTTCATCGGCATATGCCTATATACTTTAGTCATGAGATTACTATTGTTCATCTCATGGAGCTTTTCTATATTTTAAAGAGGCTTTGTGGCCTGCATTTTTATATGACGGCTGAGATTATTGCTACCTTGCTACTCATTGCTTGTCTTGTTACTTCCTCTCTCCACCTAGTGCGGTCTAGAGCTATGTCTATGGATATGTGTTGCGCTTTTTTGAAGGAACGTCTGTAATTTATAAGATCTGTATCCACTACTTCAAGATCCTTTTTTTCCCAACAGCAGAAGTGGAAACAACCAGTTTTCCTTGTGCCTGCAAGAGGATGACTTTGAGGATTTGTCCTCCATACCAAAAACATGACAATGCTAGTGCAGGCAGCTTTGCCTGAGGGTGGTGAATAAACTGGGAAGACCTGTAAGAGTATCACAATGTTGCTTATTCTGTCTTGCCATGTAATTTCTTCTTATATATTACAGACATTACTTCAAAAAAGAAGATAATTAAGTCTCTAATAGCACTAAGGAAGAAAGGAGCACTTGTACGAATTAGTTCTAGTGTAAGGAATAAAAAATGTGCCTCTATCTTTGTGTCTTTCTGAGTATTTCATTAGGTTTTGTTTTTCTATTTGTAAATTATGGTTCAGTGTTTTATGTATTATAGCTACTTTACTTTTTATTCTTTTGTCCTGAAGTGTCTCTAAGTTTAGTGATTTTACTAATGGTTTAATTTACTAATTTACTAATCTGATACTATGTAATCAGATTACTACACTTAAAGAGACAAATAAAAATGCAGTTTTTTGGATTATGGGTGATTTCAACCTACCTGATATAAATTGGAAAACACTAACCATAGATAAACACCAAAACCTTAAGGACATAAATGAGCTTTTCATAGAAACTTTACACAACCTAAGTTTAGATCAAATCATTAAAAAGCCAACTAGATTAAACAACACATTAGATCTCTTCTTAACCAA
Organism: Biomphalaria glabrata; assembly: GCF_947242115.1. Classification (NCBI taxonomy): domain Eukaryota; kingdom Metazoa; phylum Mollusca; class Gastropoda; family Planorbidae; genus Biomphalaria; species Biomphalaria glabrata. The sequence goes on from NC_074715.1 coordinate 52,083,385, forward strand.
CAGACCTGGATTAGTAGTTGATTATGAAATTATCCCTGGTCTATCAGACCATGAGATCATAAAAATACACAGTCAGATAAAAGCAGTAGCCAATACAAAACCCAAAAGAAAAATCTTACTCTGGAATAAATGTAACCTAACACAACTACACCAAGCTGCACTAAACTTTCAACAAACATTCTTATTAGAAAAAGACATTAACCAACCAGTCGATGACCTCTGGAATTTCATTAAAAACCATCTTAAAAGCATAATAGAAAATCATATACCAACTAAATACACATCAAACAAAATAAATAAATGCTGGTTTAATAATAGACTAAAGAAGCTTTGTAAACAGAAGGAAAACCTCTATAGAAAATTTAAAGAAACTAATGCAGAAAGAGTTTACAAAAAGTATATAAAAATTAAACACTTAACCCAAAAAGTAAGCAGACAGTTGCAGAGTGAATACATAAACAATGTAATATCTAAAGATAAAAACAAAAACCTATGGTCATACATTAAGTCTAAGAAAATGGAAACAACAGGCGTAGCGCCATTAAAAGATGAACATAACATAATACATAATGATAATGAAACTAAAGCAAACATTCTAAACAAATACTTTGCATCAGCATTCTCAACCCCAGGAGACAAAGACATATTACTGAATTTGAACCAAGTAGACAACATAGAAGATATAGTAGTACAAGAAAATGGAATTCAAAAACTATTAGCCAACACCAAACCAAATAAAGCTTCTGGACCTGATGGTATTCCAGCTAGATTACTCAAAGAACTAAGTAATGAGCTAGCCCCAGTGTTCAAAATACTCTTTCAGGCTTCACTTAACCAGGGCAGAGTACCAAAGGACTGGAAAGAAGCTAATGTCACCCCCCTATTTAAAAAAGGAGAAAAATCTGACCCAGGGAACTACAGACCAGTATCACTTACCAGCATCACATGTAAAATCCTAGAACACATAATATGTAGCAACATCATAAACCACTTAGACAAACATAATGTCCTCACACCATACCAACATGGCTTTAGGAAATATAGATCATGTGAAACACAACTAATAGGACTAATTGATGATTTTTCAAAAGGTTTAGATAATAGTGAACAAATAGATGCTATCTTACTAGATTTTTCTAAGGCTTTTGACAAAGTTCACCACCATAGTTTGCTTAAAAAATTAAAATATTTCGGCATTAATGGTCCACTGCATCAGTGGATTAAAGACTTTCTGATAGGGAGAGAACAAACTGTAATAATAAATGGCTCTAAATCAACACCGATAACAGTAAACTCAGGTGTACCTCAAGGTACAGTCTTGGGTCCACTACTATTTTTAATTTACATAAATGATTTACCAAATTGCATTAGTTCAGGAACAAAAGTCAGATTATTTGCAGACGATTGCATAATATATAGAACAATAAAAACAACACAAGACACAGATATTTTACAAAGAGAATTAGATGAATTACAGAAATGGGAATCAAATTGGAGCATGTCTTTCCACCCAGAAAAATGTCAGTTGTTAAGAGTAACAAAAAAACTAAAACAAATTAATTCCACTTATCTTATTCATGGCAAACCAGTATCACAGACTAAAAACGCAAAATACCTAGGTGTTATAATAAATGAAAAACTATCATGGAATCCACATATTGATGAAACTACAAAAAAATCAAACAAAGCATTAGGATTTATTAAAAGAAATTTCTATAAATCAAATAAGAACATAAAACTAAAATGTTACTTAACCTTGGTTAGGCCAATAATAGAATATGCATCCTCCGTTTGGGACCCCTCAACTCAAGAAAACATTAAGAAACTGGAACAGACACAAAATAGAGCAGTGAGATTCATAACAAACGAATATTCACATTTGACTAGAGTAACACCTTTAGTAAAATCACTAAATTTAGAAAGCCTTCAGGACAGAAGGCTCAAAAGTAAAGTAGCAATCATACATAAAACACTGAACCATAATCTTCAAATGCAAAAACAGAATTTAATAAAATACTCTGAAAGACACAAAGATAAAGGCACATTCCTCGTCCCATATGCTAGGACAAATTTGTACAAATACTCCTTCTTCCCTAGTGCTATTAGAGCATGGAATGGGTTGCCTGAGCTAGCCAGGAAAACCAGTGACTTGGCAGAATTTAAGTCATTGGTTAATATGCATGACTAAATGCATGACGCGTAGGACGTAATCATCTTCTTTTTTGAAGTAACGTCTGTATTATATAAGATAAGAAGATAAGATGGTTTTACTCTAACCAAACGTGAATATTCATTGTTATAAATCTCACTGCTCTGTTTTGTATTTGTTCTAGTTTCTTTATGTGTTCTTGAGTTGAGGGGTCCCAAACAGAGGATGCATATTCTTATATTGGCCTAACTAAAGTTAAATAGCATTTGAGTTTTATATTCTTGTTTGATTTGTAAAAAATTCTTTTAATAAACCCTAATGTTTTGCTTGATTTTTTCATTATTTCATCAATATTGGGATTCCTTGATAATTTTTCATTTATTATTAAGCCTAGATATAGTTTTTAGTCTCTGTGACTGGTTTACCATGAATAAAATAAGTAGTTTCTATTTATTTTAGTTTTTTTGTTACTCTTAATAACTGCCATTTTTTCTGAGTGGACAGACATGCACCAATTTGATTCCCATTTCTGTAATTCTTCTAATTCTTTTTGTAAAATTTCTGTACCTTGTGTTATTTTATTGTTCTATATTCTCAAGACATAACAGAGACAGTACAAGTGGAAGAAGTTCAATTTATGCTCTTGTTTTGCATATGTCGTCCATTTTTCACAGCAGGGCACTTGGGACACATGCAGACTACTAGTCATAATAACTCAGTTCAAGGGACATGTAAAACATATTTTGGCCTATTGTAAGCTCTGTAAATATAAATAATTTGTTAAATACTTGACAGGTCCTCAAATATAAAACTGGTAAAGCCAATAATGTGTCGGCCAATGCAGCTTTTAAATCAAAGTCAAAGAGAGAACTTATGGAATTATCAGAACAAATGAGAAACCCAGCCCCAGGTTAGCCATGATTATTATTATTTAACTACTTTTTGTAACAATATTTGAACTGTTGGAGGATAAATAAAATTTTATTCTTAGAAAAAGAGAAATTAAAATGTAGACCTAAATAAGAAATTTCAATTGAAAAGAAATACGTAGATATTTCATTGCAATCATTTTTTAAGAATAGCATATAAATCTTCTTTGATCATATGCTCAGAAATGTAGTTTAAATTTAGTTTATACCCTTACTTATAAAAGCCAGTAAAATCATGCTTTTAGAAATTTGTGAGCTCTAAAATGAAATAATTGACTATCACTTTTCGCTTGTTGGTTTCTTTAGGTCAGTACAATGTCAATGACCAGCCACTTCACAATAGTGTCAAAGTTCCTTTCTCAAGTTTTAAATCGAAATCCAAGCGGCAACTTTTAGAAACACCAGATGATGTAAGTCTGACCTTTCAGTTTCCATGCAACAAGTAAACAAATCGTTTGTACTGAAAACAAATAAATAAAAATACACACTGGCTATAAGTAGACAATATCTGTTATCAATTAAAAAAACAAACAAACAAAAATAAACAACACATTTTATGTATATAACCTCTATTTTATGCAAACAACCTCTATTTTATGCAAATAACCTCATTTATTTTTATTATTCTAATTTAGTTTTACTATTTTTTCGTGTATAACTTTTCGTAGATTCCTGGTCCTGGTACATACAATCCAAATGGAGATGTGGAGCAACCACAGAAACTTATTTTTCCGTAAGAAGATTTTCTTAATTATCTTTATGTAAATTTGTTTCAGCATTTTAATAGGATGAGAATTTATAACTTGGGCATTGAGATCTATTTGCTACAGCTTCCAGTCAAAAAAAAGTAAAGTACCCCTTTCAGACCTTGTGATCTATAGGGCAAAGGAGGTAAAGGTCATATGTTTCTATTATACTCAGGTATACCATCTCTAATGGTATACAAGTGAACTTTGTGTGTCTGTGATGGTATCCTAGTAAACTGTTGTGTCTGTGATGGTATCCAAGTGGACTGTTGTGTCTGTGATGGTATCCAAGTGGACTGTTATCTCTGTGATGGTATCCAAATGGACTGTTGTGTCTGTGATAGTATCCAAGTGGACTGTTGTGTCTGTGATGGTATCCAAATAATTATACATTAAATTGAAATTTCAAGTGCCACAAAAACAAATGTTTCTATTTGAATGATTTTTTGTTATGTCTGTCATACAAAACCTTAGAAACAAGAAAAAGTTTTGAAATCAAATTTTCATTTTATTCCCAGACGCAAACACTATTTGTGTATATCTGCACCAGCCATGCCCCTTCCTGCAACTCCCCCCTCCCCTGGACCAGGTGCTTATGAAACCAAATACTTTACAGACACACCCAAGCATTACATGTCCAGTTCTGCCTTTGTGTCCACGACGGGACGCTGGTCAGGCAACAGCCGTAATGCAGAGTTTCCAGGTCCTTGTAAGTATCATTAATGTAGGGAAGAATTGTGACTTTGCAGCAGCTTCTGTTTCATACTTGGTTAAAGTTTTAGTAAATGCAAACAAAAAATGTTACAATGTTTCACAGTGTAATCTTCTTCTCTTTCAGCTCACTATCGTCCAATCCATGTTGGAAAACAGTCCTTCATATTTAACTCATCGAGACGATGGATTTAACAGTCTCGTTAGCGAGTTAAAGCAAGATGGAAAAATGATGATGACACTAATATAAAGTGTCTCTCGTACAACCGACAGGAAGTCATTGCATATGTCTGTATGTCCAAAGCATGGCTTGGCGCTGTACAAAATTTGTGATATGTATTATAAGTTTTCTGTAAAGTATTTTTTCACAATGTTCAACCTATTCCTGAGTTGACTTTTTGGCTTTGTCCAATCAATGATAGTGATGTGACAGTAACTATTTGGATACAAAGTCATTGATTAGTTATCATCAGAATGGAAGAAAAGTCTTTAAGTTTATTTGCTTGCTTATCAAACAAATCACATTAGCCAAAAGTTTGTGAGGAGGTGGTATGTTTGTAAAAAGTAACTTATAGCACAAAACAATTTCAGAATTTGTTTAATTTACCAGAAAAACTGTGTATGCTTGAGACTGATATAAACCTGGGCAGGAAACGTTTCTGTAATACATCTAATTTACTTTGTTACTTCCTAATACTTTTATTGTAAAAAAAAATATTTTGTTCTTTTCTCTAAAATGAATATTTAAAAATTTTTTTTTTTGTATAAATGTAAGTTTTTGAATTAGTGTTTGCACACAGCAGTGATACCCAAGGGGTCAGGGTAGCTGAGTGGTAAAGCACTTGGCTTCTTAACAGAGAGAGCTCAGGTTCAAATCTCTGTGAAGATTGCAATTTTGAATTTCATGATTTTTAGACACAACAATTGTCACCTCACCATGTCTACTCAACTTTAATGGGTACCTGACACTAGTTAGGAAAGTAAAGATGGTTCGTCATTGTGCTTGCCACATGAGACCCTTGTTAACTGTTGGCAACAGAAACAGAAGACACAAGATCTGAAAGGGGATACTTTATTATTTTTTTTAAAGAGATACCCAACCCTATGTGGTACACACAGTGCAACAATTATTTGTCAACTCAGCCTATGTCTTTGTTTCCAACACTGTTAATGGTTAGAAATGATTTGCTTACATAAAGTCTAGCCTTCAAATAAAATATTGTGCTATTCTGCACATCCCCTCACAATTTAGGCCAGTGGTTCTTAACCTTTTATGCTCGGCGACCCCTTTTTACAATCCAACACACACACAATGCAATAGAAGAATAGACAACAATCCATATTTTCAATGGTCTTAGGCGACCCCTGGCTAATCGTCAATCGACCCCTAAGGGGGTTGCGACCCACAGGTTGAGAACCCCCCCCTCGTACTTTACAGTCATATGAAACATTGAAACAAGCAAATAAACACAAAACACCAATCAGTAACAACTTTGTTTTATTACATTGAAAATTTGTTTTTTAAATTTGTTTATAAGGTAACCTCCTCATCTAGCTGAACAGCACACAAGAGTGATTGACTTTGTGGTCTAGGGAGATATTGCTAACAATAACAAGTTTCCTCTTAACAAAATAATTAAAAACACACACAATTCATAATAACAAACAAAAAAAAACACAAAAAAACCCATACTTCTTGGTTATAGTTCTAAAATACTGGCAGCTTGATACAAAGATTACAATGCATTCAATTCAATGTTGTGCATCAGAGGCGAAGTGTTACTTACAGACTCGGCCAAATGTTCAGATCATCACGTTGCATAGCGACTTAGAAAATGCTTGGGACCGACACATTACTAGATGAGGACTTTGGGCAAGTCATGACATTGGACTCGATCTCGAAATTTTAATCGTTAACTGGGATGATAGATTGTGAGATTCCAACTGGGCTAGTCCATGCAACAACCAAGACCACTTTGGGTGAATGGAGAAGAAGGGGAGGGAACAATGAAAATGATTTCAGAAGCGACTGAGAAATTTAAAAAAAATAGACTTACAAAAACAAGTTACATTTTTCTTCTGGGTTCATAACCAAAAAATAAAGTTTAACAAAGAGGTGATCAGCTTAAAAAAAATAAATCTTTAAGTTACATTAAGTCTCACGATGGGAAGAACCCAAATCTAAATGAATTATTCTTACCTTAAAGCCAAACACATTTCCGAATAAAAAAAAATATGTTCCAGTAAACCAGAGAAATGTATGTACAAGTAGACTTAATGAAGTTTCTACACAAGTCCATATACTATTTACAATGGAATCAATACTTGTGAGTCTGTCCACTTCTTATTGTTACCCTTACTCCACTGAAAGACAAGATGCGCAATTAATTCAAACTTTATTAAAGTCCTTATGTTTGTGCTAAGTAAACCTACATCAAGGATGAATTTATGACAACCAAACATTTGTGACCTCACAACTAGACTTTATATTTGATGAAAACACTGACTATTTTCCCCATATTTTTATACCAATCATGAAATGACTTTGAGATTCAAAGTTAATCATTCTATTTTTTTATACTGTGACCCACTTACCAAACATTCAACCTTTTCTTTTATCTTCATACTTTTATTTATGCCAGCTGGGGACAAATCAGATCTAGTTTCTAGTTGAATTTATTGACATTGATCTGAGCCACCAAATAATTAATTTGTTTACAGGCTATGACATAACATTTCACAGTTTGATTTGGAAAGTGTTTCAATGATGAACAACTGTAAACAATAAAGTCTGTCCTTAGGAGTGTTCATTCATTCATTGTTTTAAGACCATTGTCTTCTTTATATCTCAGCAAGCCACTAATTAGGCTTACAATTAAAAGTTAGTGAGGGAATGGACCAGCTTGTCTGTGATATAACACAGAACAAAAAGAACTTTGCCTGTGCACTTCTTAGTGCACCTGAAGACTTCTTGATGCACGTGAAGGGTTAAGCGATGATAACAAACTTATCCTATTTGAAGTATTATGCTATCAATGATAATAAATGACAAATTAGGAATAGGAAGCAAATAATTACACTCAATGGCACTCATTACTAGCATATCATTGATAAGAATAAAGATTCTTTAATTAAGAATGATTGATTGACATAATGCATTCTTTAAGGCAATGAATGATGTCAGAGATATGTATAGAATTGAATACAGTGAAATTTATTGCTTGATGGAGTTATCATGGTCTATACATAAATAGTGATATGATACAAACAAACAATACATTCAATGGTACTAAAGGTATTAACTATGTACATGTCACAATAAGACTGACCACAGTTGACCACAACTATGGAACAATAAGACTGGCCAATAGTTAAGAGTTGACCACAGCTATGGAACAATAAAACGCATTTGAAAACGCATGTGACCATAATTTGTTTTGGTACAAATCTATAAATATAAATCACTTATGACAAGAGTATTGTACATGTTCTACCAGCGGTGATGAGAAACAACAGTAGATAACAAGATTTTTTTATACCAGCACTCAAAAACACTCGATGTATATCAACTTTAAGCCACACAAAATTTCTTAAAATATCAAATTTAGAATGATCAAAATAAGTTCACACACATTTGAATTCGTCTCACCACAGACCAGGTCAGAAAAAAGAATGTTTCTCAAATGTTGACATTTTTTTCTTCTGACATTGTGCTAACAATGATAAACAGACGGAACATAAGTAGGCTTTAACTTTGAATGTTTGTTGTCAACTAAAAACTAACCTCACAATACAGAATCAAGAAACTTTATGAAAGGCTTATTATTCAACAACTAAAAAGTGTTTAAATCAGCACATGAAAGTGACAACCACAACACCTGACATATGTCTCTCAATACAGTTGACCATAAGTAGTGGCTTGGAAGGAAGAGGAACGTAATATACAGATGTGGAAGGATGTGTGGTTCCTTGCAGTCTGCTGCCCCCCCCCCCCCCCCCCCCACTCTGCTCCAGTTCAATCTTGCGACAAAGTCTGCATTCACATAAACTAGTCAACATCCTACTGGTGTACAGAAACAAGTTTAGAAAAGACATTTTCAACTATATAGGTTAGTTTGTTTTATAACACTGACTTGTAAGATATACACACAAAGCAGATATGGATGGCCTTGCCTGCTGTTACACCCAAGCTCCAGTTAAACCTTGCGACAAAGTCTGAATTCACATAAACTAGTCAACATCCTACTGGTAACACTGTACAGAAACAAGTTTAGAAAAGACATTTTCAGCTACTTAGGTTAGTTTGTTTTATAACACTGACTTGTAAGATATACGCACAAAGCAGATATGGAGAGGGTCTTGCCTGCCGTTTTGATCAATAGGATTGAACATAAGGAGTCTATATAGATTAGGATAAAAGTAAGGGTTACATATTAACTGGCTTCTACAACTGACTGCTAATAAGATTATACTCTCTGATAATTTCCAGATTGAACTTTAGTCTGATGATTAACAAAACAAATATAATTAAATCCTACAAAAAAAAATTTCATCACATTATTTAGTTATTGAATTAAGTGAAGGTTCTCAATATTTAATTCGCTAAGCTTTTGAGCTGCAGTGATCTTAAAGATCACACATGAAGTCATGGACTCTACCAAGTGAATGTGTGAGATTACAGAGCAAGTGGAATATGTGCCTGAATATGTGCCAGACTCTTGCAAGAATTTCAAAAACTAAAAATAGTATAATTTGGTGAGGGGATGAAATGTATTTCTAATAGAATAGACTCAGTTCTTTTTTAGTAATTAAATCATTCATAAATGTGCCTTATGGGTTAGTAGAAGCTCAGTGTGCCTTATGGGTTAGTAGAAGCTCAGTGTGCCTTATGAGTTAGTACAAGCTTTAAGAAGCTGTTTTTCCAGTGTCTTCTTTAACGAGCCTGCACACTGAAGTGGCATTTACCATACTTGGTAAATAACCATGGTCTAACAAAGTGCCAACTTGAAGTTCTATTACAAAACAAAAATGTATTTAAGTCGCTTGAAAAATTGTCCCAGTTCACATATAAACAAAGCAGCTAGAGTAACAACCCTTTGTTTTGTTGTATACGTTTCAGATATCCCTTCACATAGTCACTATTATGCTTATTGTCCTTATCAGAAATCACTAGTTCAATGCTTCCATCTTGCTTTTAACTGAGATGTCAGCTTGCTAACTTTTTTTTTTTTTTTTTGTGCAACAAGATTTCAAACATAAAAAAACCCAGAACTCTGAAGATTGGGACTAGAGAGGAAGGCATAAAAAAAAAAACGTCCTGGGAGACGAAACCTTCAGTGTAACAAAATCCATTTCATGTGGTCACAACTAAGTTCACTAAATATTAGGAAACAAACATTACAGGATCAAAAGATAACTATTTTCCATTCGATGTCAACAACAAAAATAAAGAGATTATATTAGTAGAACAAATTTATATAATTTAGTAAAAAACAGAAAAGTATAAAAAAAAGATACAAGTGAATGGTGGTACATAGGTTCACAAATCTCTATATCCCCTATAACAGAAAGATAAACTACCGGAAATTCACATTTTAACAACTTTCGTCATTTGTAGCTATACATACTTTTTTTTTACAGTATTTATACACTAAACGTATTCCAATGCATTATGTTGGCTTGCCAGGTTGTCTGTATAATTTTACAGCGAACTAAATTTTTCTGTAAACCTTTGACCTCAAATGTTTAAAACCAGGTCAGACAAAACTCCCTCTACCAAATGTTACCTATAAATGATTAAGTACAAAAAATCAGAAACCGAACACCAATACAAAAAAATAAAGATGGACTGGAAATGTGCAGCACCACATGGAGGAGGGGAGGAGATACAAAAATGTATGTTTCAAAGTTGAACAAGTGATTGGCTCCTGATGGCATTGGTAGTGGGAGCTATGGTGTAGACTTCATATTAATTAACATGGCCTTAGGTTGATAATCCTATTTAATAAGAAGATGGTGCTTTTACTGGCCAGAAGATAACAAAGACTGAAATTCTAACAACATTGAAGTAAATAACCATTTTTATAATTATTATTACTATTGTACAGCTCCTCTTTGGTGCATTTATAGCATATTCTGTGGGGGGTTAGGGGGGTATCTGAAAGAAGGTTTCAGAGTTTTCTTGATTCGATTCCTAGTCTACATAGGGAGTCACCAAACCCCACCCCTCCAGCCAACCAAGTAGTTTAAGCCTATCTGCTATTATTAAATTCTTTTACAGAAACTGCAATATTGACATAGAGTATTCCCAGGCAAACTAAACAGTACAGAGTATTCACAGGTAAACTAATCCTTAACATTACATAAACTAATTGTGCCAGTGAACTCCACAAAATAACTGACCTGTGAGCAAGAATAAACTTTCAGAAAAACTAAACACTAACCCTAAACAAGAGAACACTTTGTTATCCTAGACGAGAGATATAAAATCAATAACTGGCATAAGAAAAGACAACGCATAAAAAAGATGACAACGAAAATCAACAGAAACAAAATTTCTACACAACCTATTGATAAGACACAACCCCAAATATTGATTGACCAAAAAAAAAAAGCCACTGGTCAGTATATGGTACCGGTATATCACAAAAGGGTGACTGCCCACGGTCAATCACAACAAGAGTTCGTTTCACTGAAAGTATTTGAGTCCGGTCACTGTTAGGAACTTCTCTATGAAAATCTCAGAGTCCAAGACTGCGATGTGGGCAGCACGGCCGATCATTGTGTTGGCAGTGGAAGGAAGAGCGTGGAAAACATCGTAGCGGATCAGAGTGCAATGAGCTGATTGGATAATAGGCTCCAGGATGTTCTGCACCATTTCTCTGTACACAGCCCCTGCACATACAAACAAATGCTAGTTAAAACAAAATCAATGACAGATGTTATAAACTGATATTATAAATAAACATGAGCAATAGAACCGGAGAACAAAATCCCTGGATGTGACTCCAAACTACCACTACCTTGCAACTAAACCCAAACATGGGGAGGGCTTTGGCAGTCAAACAAGAGAAAAATATATTCTGTTCTATATTCTGGCATACTGTGTGAAGCTGCTGATCCCAGCATTGAAGTGGCTATTATCTTGATTCTGTTCTATATCTTATCTTACTTTATATAATACAGACGTTACTTGAAAAAAGAAGATGATTACGTCCTACGCGTCATGCATTTAGTCATGCATATTAACCAATGACCTAAATTCTGCCAAGTCACTGGTTTTCCTGACTAGCTCAGGCAACCCATTCCATGCTCTAATAGCGCTAGGGAAGAAGGAGTATTTGTACAAATTTGTCCAAGCATACAGAACGAGGAATGTGCTTTATCTTTGTGTCTTTCTGAGTATTTTATTAGATTTTGTTTTTGTATTTGAAGATTATCGTTCAGTGTTTTATGTATAATTGCTACTTTACTTTTAAGTCTTCTAACTTGAAGGCTTTCTAAATTTAGTGATTTTACTAAAGGTGTTACTCTAGTCAAGTATGGATATTCGTTTGTTATAAATCTCACTGCTCTATTTTGTGTTTGTTCCAGTTTCTTAATGTTTTCTTGAGTTGAGGGGTCCCAAACAGAGGATGAATATTCTATTATTGGCCTAACCAAGGTTAAATAACATTTTAGTTTTATGTTATTTGATTTATAGAAATTTCTTTTAATAAACCCTAATGCTTTGTTTGATTTTTTGATAGTTTCATCAATATGGGGATTCCATGACAGTTTTTCATTTATTATAACAGATAGGTTTTTAGTCTGTGTTAAGTGGAATTAATTGTTTTAGTTTTTTTGTTACTCTTAATAACTGTCATATTTTGGGTGGAAAGACATGCTACAATTTGATTCCCATTTCTGTTATTCATCTAATTCTCTTTTTAAAATTTCTGTATCTAGTGTAGTTTTTATTGTTCTATATATTATGCAATCGTCTGCAAATAATCCGACCTTTGTTCCTGAACTAATACGATTTGGTAAATCATTTATCATTTTACGACTGAATTCAGTGCAATGTGATGAACGATATAGGTTAACATCAGAATAGATTTATATGTATCTAGAAGTCAATGGGATGGGACAAACAGTTATTCATTAGTTACTTCCCCTATCCTACACTTCAACACTTATGTCAGAATTCTTGAATTTCATTTTAGTGACAGAAACACTTTTTCTTTTTCAAATCTGGAATCGTAAAAGGCAATAATATACCTGACAAAGTTGTGTAAGGATTCAAGAATGAATTGAATAAGACAGTGAGTGATGATTACCTGTGGTTGTTGTATCTTTCTGTGCTGCCCTGCAGATCTCTATCCTAGAAGAGTGGTATGGTATGTAGCGATCTTGATGAGAGCCCACCAGTAGGACATGCTTGAAGTTGTGAAGGACTGACACGAGAGAGAGAGAAAAGTTATTGCAGAGTTCACATTACAATGAAGACATCAACAAACAAAACAGACAGACAGAAACTTTTATGCTGATTGAATTTCTCTTTAGCTGGGAAACATTAATGTCTATTATTTATTACAGAGTGCACTAGAGTCATCTTCTTGAGTGCACTAGAGTCATCTTCTTGAGTGCACTAGAGTCATCTTCTTGAGTGCACTAGAGTAATCTTCTTGAGTGCACTAGTCATCTTCTTACATGCACTAAGAGTCATCTTCTTGAGTGTACTAGAGTCATCTTCTTTAGTGCACTAGAGTCATCTTCTTTAGTGCACTAGAGTCATCTTCTTTAGTGCACTAGTCATCTTCTTGAGTGCACTAGAGTCATCTTCTTTAGTGCAAAGTGTCATCTTCTTTAGTGCAAAGTGTCATCTTCTTTAGTGCAAAGTGTAACATGAAATACTAGTTGGAAAAAAAAAACAATCTTTTGTCTTACCTGGTTTCTGACTAAGTTTGTACAAGAAAGTCTGTCTCAAGTCATTATGATCTTTGAGTGATAGCTGTAGCAGTGAGCCAGACTTTTTCCATTTCTGCATAAACCACATGCCTGGAGGCACAATAAAATGCAAAGATATTGAGAAGGAAATAGAAATATTCAAATATCTCAACTGACAGTTTGCATAGATAATGATAAACAATAAAACAATCCTCATTGTCACGGATGAATGTGTGTATGTATGTATGTATAATCTATTTTTACAATCTGCGCGAATGACCGGAAGTGTGTTTTGTTGTCAGACAGAGACCAGCGTGTGTGAAATGCAGTAAAGCTGATTAAAGTTTATGTGTTTGATCTAGTGGTTTCATTGTTTTATTTCGTTAACTAGAACTGAACCAGGAACACCTAGACGTATTGAGACCTAAGGTAGATTCTATCGAGTTATAATTATAAATAGAATAGGAAAGCTGTGACACTCATATAACAAGAATTTTCATGCATCTATTTAGTTAATGATCTTTACATTTAGAAGAAGGAAAATCTCTATAATTTGACAGAGATTTGCGATTAAAGTGGTTTGTAGAGGAAAACATGATTGAAAAAAAATCCAGCTGGTTATGCCTCTTTTTTTAAAAAATTTCCAGAAAAATGTTTAGTAAAAAAATAGACAAACTTTTTTTATTTAGCTAGAAATAAGCTTAGCAGCCTTGTGCTTTGTATTGAATACCCTCAACATATCTAAAACTACTTATATCACATTGACATGCCAACTTAACAGTCATGCTAAGCAGCCCACTACTTTACAATTTCAAATAACCCACTGCTTAGCTGTATAAATGAAAGTATTTAAGTCACTGGTTAACATGCATGACACGTAGAACGTAGTTCTTTTTTGAAGTAGTGTCTGTATTTTGTAAGATAAGAGGAAGAAAAGATGTCAATAAACTTCCTATGTGTCTAAATAGCTCCTAACCTGCTACTTACCCATGTTGACTAGTCCACTTGTGTTGTACAGAGTTCCCAGGTGAGGCCCAGACAAAGACAGGAAGGTATACAACTTGGGCAACAGGTGGCTAATCTTGGGGTGGGACAGGGTGGATCTGATGATAATGTTTCCCAAAGAATGACCCACAAAGCTGAGGAAAGAAAGGTCAGCATCGTCACATAACATTGGGGAGGGGTGGGGGAATGGATGACATCAACGTATGAAAGTTAAAAATGAAATCATATTGAAAAGTTGAAATCAAAGGCATGTGTCATGTCCACAATAATAATTGCCTCTTCAACATTATCTAATTGTCAGGCTAGCACTCCTAAAAAGACCACACAAAAGTATGTGAAGCAATCACAACTGAACAAAAAAACAACAACAACAAAGCTCTTACCTTATTCTTGTAATATCAAATCCAAACGTATCAAGATAGGACAATATTTCATCCACCAAACGTTCTGTCATCTTGTCAAAGTCAGCAAAAGTGTCTTGCTGGAGGCAAAACAAAATGTGAAATTAACCAGCAAAACATACAAATGTTACTACCAAGCAAAACCAATGGCTTTCATTGTAAGAAGTTAGAAAGCCGAGGGAGACAATGTCTAACCTGATTCCTTTCCGACATCAAGAATTCCAGCCGAAACCCTGGGAGAGCCATCTCAATGTAAGTTCTGACCAGTCGCAGGTCAGCACTGTTACCTGAAATGAAGTCACAAGGCTCATTAATTGAACTTTTTAATTATATTTTTAAGTTTATCCGAATGAAAAGAGTTTTAACAAGTTTTAGAAAAATGTTGCAAAAATAAGTGGGATCTACACAACTTGAAGAAATGTTTTGTTTTGTTTGTTTGTTTTACATGTTTCGGATGTTCTTTCAGAGTTGAAGATAGTTTACTTCCTAGTCCAAACCTCCCGCAGGACGACGGGGGATGGGAGCGGGCAGGGTTTGAACCCTCGACAAATCCGAATGACAGTCCAGCGTGCAAACCGCACGACCAGGCAGCCATGCATTCAAGGAAGCAAAATTTAAGAGTGGCCAGGAATGTGCATCTGTTTCCAGCCCATTAGAGGCCAGGAAGTTCTATCATCAGACTACATTGGAGTCATGATGGTCACATTAATTTTATAAAGTGGGATCTTTGGTCTAGAAAAACTAAGTTCAGGAGGTAGTTGGTTTAGGTCTAGAACATAAACTGTGTCCACTTGGTGAAAGTTGTTATATTAGGTCCGAAACATAAAAAACAACAACAACAGAGCTTATATTTAGTGTCATTGTATCAATTACTTTAGATAAGCTATGTAATTAAATATGTAAATGTTTGTTAAATGTTTTACATGTTTCGGATGTTCCTTCAGAGTTGAAGATAATTACTTCCTAGTCCAAACCTCCCGCAGGACGACGGGGGATGGGAGCGGGCAGGGTTTGAACCCGGGACCATCGATAAATCTGAACGACAGTCCAGCGTGCAAACCGCACGACCAGGCAGCCAGGTCTGTAATAGGTCTAGACTAACAATAATAAACATGTGCAAATAGAAATATTTTTACGAATTGTTTTTGTTTAGCGAAATAACATGCTTTTAGCTTCTTCCATACACTATGATCCTATCCCTTGTCTGGACCAGTTGGAAAAGCGATGCAATGGGGGGACAAGAGGTATCTGTGTGAATGTTGCTGTGATTGCTTTTAGATGCATAAAAAAGGTTCAACTCAGGGCTCAAGCCTCCTCAAGGGGACTAAATGTAACTTATACAAACACATCTGTCAAGTATGATTTCTTTCCCTTGTTTGTTACCAATCAAAATAATTAATTACCAATAGTTAATAAACTAATTGGTTTATTATTTTTTAAAATTAATTCTTGTTTTGTCAGGTACAAGAAATAATAGTTCGAAATTTCAACTTGATCTGAGATTTGGTGTGGGAGAAATAATGTGTTCTAACTTTTTACCAGGCAGAGTGAGTTGCTATAACCTTTGTAAAAATCAATCTCACCATCCAGGCCATGGACACAGACTATCAGGTGAATGCCACTTGTCTCATCTACATCCGCTGGTACATGGAAATAAGGAATTCTGGAGGCCAGTGTTGGGCACTCACTGAAACAAAGAGACACCATTCTGTACAGTCACTAGCTGGAACTTCAAAAAAACTGAGCAGTACAGTAGAACTTTATTCATTGAATACAATCCCTAACTGAATGGAATTGAAAACTAATTGTAGTTTGTTCCTATGGTGATGATGCAACTTACCTATACAAATATCCTGGAAAATTGAGCTCTAGTTTAAGGCTTTCTCGTAATTGGATGAAACTAAAATAAAAAAAAAATTAATCAAATTTTAGTTTTTAGTAGAATCATAATATCTATTTCATAAACATTTTTTCCATTTATCAACAGAAATATGATATTCACATAATTGGTGTAGCTTTTCTACTTAAAAAAAAGTTTTTTGTATTTGCCTTGCAGATGAGTTGGCACCAAAACTATTCTTAGTATTTCTACTGTAAGAGGTGAATTCTAGTCATAAACAGAATATAGCTAGCAGCCAATGACATCAAAGAGAAATATATAGATTTACTTAACGCCCCACTCAATACAAATATCTACCAAATGTTGCTAGCTGCCAACAATACCTACATCTATAATTATTAAGTGTGATTACAGTGTTAACTTACTATACAAGTCTGTTTGGGTGTGGTCACAAGTATTAAGAGACTTTATGTTAAACATTGATAAGATAATGAAAACACACAAAAAAATACCCCTACTTACTTGACGGTACTATGACCAACAACAGAGACCAGTCGTGGAGGTTCTGGTTTACTAGCAGCATGAGATAACTCAGGGTAAGATGAAGAGGTGGATAAATGAACTTTTCTTTTCTCACTCCCCTCTGTACTTGTTCTAGACAAAAATAAAAAAACAAACATTTAAGTTTTTTTTTTTTTTTAAAGGTAGCTAAAGTAACCACACAAACAAATCTCTGATCAGTTGATTATTGATATAATTTATTCCATTACATGATTTTAATATTAGTAGTTAGTCCATGCCTTTAGGTGTATCACAATTTTCTGTGGAGTATTTCTCCTGAGTAAAACATTTTTCCACCATAAATGTGTTTTTTTGTACTGGTATCCTTTATAAAATTGTCATTACATTCTGTCAAGGCAATCTTTTAGATTTATGTTTGATGTTCCTAGCTGTGTTTGTGCATTATTTCTGTAGTTGTTACCTTATTTCAGATAAGAATTTGTTTACAAGTCTCTTGTGGCCACATGGATACTACATGTTTACTAACCGCCTGGAAAACCTCCCAGACACCGCCCTCCCCACTGGTCCACTAACAGGATTGGACCATATCGCTCTGAGAATGCTATAAGCATGAAAGTAGCGCTATATAAAAGCTATACTTGTAAACTTTTTTGTTATGTAGAGGTAAGAGGATCCGTTCTATACATTGGTTCAAGGAACCCAGCCTTATAGCACAATGCTAAAATTAGACTTTAAAATTCCTGTGTGTGCCCCCCCCCAGCCCAGGAAGCCATTGCACAATGATGGAATGGTTCCTCTTAATGGTTCAGTTATTAGTTTCAATACACTGTATTTGGTTTGTGAATGATTTCTTTATATTGAGAGGCTAAGTGCGCTTGAACTTAGCTTGGCTTGGCTACCTAAGAAGGGGGCTCGAGGTTCAACACCTGTCGCAGAGTTATGTTTACTGAACGCCTAAAGGCAGCATGGAAAAACCTTCTCCTAGATACCCCCTCCCCCCCACTAGCCCACAACTGAGATTGGACCAAAGCGCTCTGAGCATGCTATAAGAATGAAAGTAGCGCTATATCAAAGCCATAATTTAATTGATATCATTATGTGTGGCAGCTAACAGCTTAATCCCTCACATTCCATCATGTCTTTTACACACACAAGGCTAAATACTTGTTTTAATGTCACTTTGCTGTCAACCACACTAGTTGCTTGGCTATTTTACGCTACTGTCTGAGAGTTTACCTGTAAAGGAACCAAACCAACTAACAATAGTGGAGAGATCTTAACAAATGTATAGCGACCCAACCTGGCAACAAACAATAGTGGTGAGACCTCAATGAAAGCATAGCGACCCAACCTGGCAGTTGCCTAATTCATCAGATTTAAGAAACCAATAAAAAGTTGGTCATGCAAGTTAAACTACACACATCTCTGGAATTCAACAAAGTGCTACGGTCAGAGAGATTTCAGATCTATCTCTCTAAAGAGCGCACATGAAGTGAGTCTAGAATGTTGTGAAGATTTAATAAAGCTGGCATACATTTAAAGTGTTACTTTGCAACGCTGGGTATTCAACTCCTCAGTGTCTCACCTCATTATGGCATCTTTATGGTTATGTACATGTTTCTCTTCCTCCTCACAGTTTCTGAGAATATCCGAATCACTGGCAGCCCTCTGTCCACTGAGGTGGAAATCCTTATTGGACGTCGACGTCAACAAGTTATAACATTTGGAATCTGTAACAATCAATAAAATGTATCACTGCTGTGTCTTTTTTTCTATATGCATTATAACATTTGGAATCTGTAACAATCAATAAAATGTATCACTGCTGTTTCTTTTTTTCTATATGCGTTATAACATTTGGAATCTGTAACAATCAATAAAATTTATCACTGCTGTGTCTTTTTTTTCTATATGATGCTTTCTGACTGGTAGCCTCTGATAAAAATGAGAACTGATTTAAAAATGTAAGTATACCCACATCAAATTAAACAAAAACAGTTAAGATTACTCAAATTATAAGTTACAGTTGTAAGAGAAGTAACACCTTAATTAAGCCTTAACTATAATATGCACCCTCTGTAAGAAGCTAATAACTTATATAAGTCAAATCAAACAAGAACATAAAACTGAAATGCTATTTAACCTCTGCTTAGGATCCTTGAACTCAAGATAACAGAGAAACTATTACAAAACAATGAAATTTATAACAATTGAATTTTTATAATCCATTTTGATTATAGTTAAAATCATTAAACTTATCGACACTTCAAGACAGAGTAATAAAAAGTAAAGTAGCTATAATACATAAAACAATAATTTACAAATAGCAAAACAAAACTTATTAAATACTCAGAAAGACAGAGGCCCATTTCTTAGTCCATATGTAACCTCATTGTTTGATACACTGTGCTATTGTTGGGGGAAAGGCATGAGAAAATAGAATTCCAGGTGAAATAGGGGTTTTCACATATTTGTAAGCACCGAGTATCATTTTTTCTTGGTCACATGGTTTTTGGACCGCATGGGCAATATACACCATTTTCTACTGAGAGGCAGACATGTCTCATGTTGGAGTTAAATGTATTGAGTAGTATGTAGATCTAAGTGATAATTTTCTATGGATGTAGAGTGTATTCAATTTGGAATATTTTGTGCTAGTGATTGATGGCTGAGATTGCCAACTTCTGTTATCAATATTGTGTAATAAAATTCATGACTGCAATCAAAATCCCTGAAGTCTGTTGGTAAATCTACATGTTGTGACTTGGCATTAAGATATTTAATTAGTAAAACAAGAACATTCTAACAAGGCCAGAAGAGGCCCCAATATAACTCAAGAACACTCATACTATTGAGTTGTTACACCATACGCTACAACAAATTTCTGCAAGTGGTTCTTCTTCCCTAGTGCCATAAGAGAATGGAATGAGTTGCCTGCATTGGCCAAGAAAACCAACAACTTAGCAGAGTTTAAGTAATTTATTATCATACATGACTAGATTGGCACATGACGCAACTATCTTCTTTTTAGAAGTAACCTCATTATTATATAATATTATATAATGTCTTTGATTCCAAGCATTAAGGATGAGTACATTGGTTCACAACCCACTTCGGACCTACATATTTTCTGTATCTAGCGCAGACAAAGCTGTTACCACAAAAACAAATGAAATCAATTTAAGAAACTACTGGGAATACTTTCAGCAATCAAATGGAAATACAAAATATCCTTAAGTATTCAGAAAAACAAAAAAATTATTGACCCAAAAACTAGGACTAACACATACAAGAACTTTTTTCTTCTAAAAATGTACTCAAATAACTGTAGACTGAATGAGATAGAAAACCTATCAGCTTATAACTTAAAAAAATGAAAGCAGACACTGAACAGAATAGTTCAACTGGATCACTGCTGTAAAAAATGGTTTTATCTGCATCAATTATTTAGTTTGTTTTAAATGTAAACTGTTGTCAGTTTCATATGTAGATATATTTATTTTTTCAATTTACTGAGTAAAAATTGAAATTCAAAGAGTTGTTTATATTGGTACATCACTTCTGACAATGGCCCAAAGATTATAGCAAGTCTAAAATAGAAAACTACAAAAGAATGTTACCTGTAATATCTGTAGCACCATCTTGGAGAGCAACTGATCGCTTGTACTCCTCTTTTAATAGTTCCAACACAGTAACTTGCTGACGAGGGTCAGCGTAAGAACAGGTCACGTGACCAGGATCCATTGAAGTGTTCGTTGCTACAGGAAGGTTTAAGCCTAAAGTGTCAATTTGAGTGGGCCGACTCCCACTGGATGGAGAACTGGAGTAGCTGACCTCCTCCTGGGATGATATTTCGCTACCTAAGGCACTGTCATTTTTAGAGTCAACGGTCTGGGTAGCTTCCAGAGATCTTTGGGACTGGGCTTTTTCTAAAGAGGTAATAATCCCACCTGGTAAAGGTGCTTTAGACATTGAAGTTAATGACGAGGCAGCAACATCCGATTGTTTTTTAATGCTGAAATCCTGACGGTATGTTTCTAAAACATCGTCAAAGCCATTGGCCACATTAGTGTCATCATCACTGAAGTCATCATCATTGGCAGAAACAGGTGATTTTAACTGCTCAGCAGTGGTGTCCTCTTGGCCAAGTGCATGGCTTATTCCTTTAGCCAGTTGGCCGAGCTCTTCTTTGCTCAAGGCAGGGACTGTTGTTTGATGTATAGATGAGATGGGGACTATTTTTTGTGGCGTAGATGTTTTTAACGAGTCCGTGGAATGTTTCTCGACAGATTTTGCGAGCCCTGAGTTAGTTGTTATGGAATCAGACTGTGAAGGAAAAACTGGCGGTTTGGAAGTAACAATAGCTGAAGTGTCCCCTTGTGGAGGTGATGCTTGGGGCAAGGGAATGCTGGGCCCTTGGGGCAAAGTAACACAACTTACGACTGTCTTTTCAGGAGTTGAAACAAACGAAGGCTGAGACATCTCAGTATCACAGATATCGGGTATGGAGTCATCACTGCCTCGGTTCATGCAGGATGTGGGGAATATAGATGACAAGGAACTGCTGTAGGACTTCTCTAGTTGATTGGTCAGATTGGCGTCTGCAAGTAATAAATATAAAAACTCAAACTTCACGATAAAAAAACAAAACAATTTCATTTATACAGCGCTGTTATTATAATTATAACTTAGGTGCTAGGTGCTTTGATAACATAACGTACATAAGCTCGATAATTACTATTGATAAAACTAATCCAAAAAATATTTTAACAGATATGTCTTAACATAAAATAAAATTCTATATATGGTACAGAGCTAAAGACGATGTGAAACTAAATTTCGGACAAATGAAAGATTGAGAATAAAAATTCCAAGAGGATATTAAGTAATGTGTGGGATGTAAAGAAAAAAAAACAAACAATTTGGCTAACTAATAAAAGGGCTCAAATTCAAATCCCAATGTACAGCATGAATTTTTAAAAGAAATTTGACTGGAACTGAATTGTGTTGGCCGCTCTCTTAGGGCAGGATGGAAACCTAGGCAATACCTGTTCCAGCAGAAAAGAGGTTGGACCAGAGTGCTATAGTGTGAATGATACGATATAAAGAAGCAATTAAAAAAAAAAACAAAGTTTAAGAAATACTCACTTCCTACACCATCTGGCGAGTCTGGACTTAGTGTACCAAGGTGAACTGCTGCTGAAGAAATGAAATCTTGAGCTGGTATTTTTCTGTAGCCTATCAATGTCACCTCTGTGTCCTGTTTAATTGGCACCACCTCCGTTTCATTGCAGTAATAGGAGGACGGCCTCTTGAAACCTTCGGGCTTCATGTTTTTTATGAACTTCTTGGAGGAGGTCCTTTTCCTCAGATGGGGGGATGAGCCTCCTCGTTCACTGGCTACAGAGGAAGAGGAGTTAGAAGATGACCTATGCCGGGGGGAGCCAGTGTTGCTGCCTTCTGAGAGAGTGTGAGCTGCTTTTTGGTAGACCTCTGGAATCAATGCAAGAAATAAATAATACACAAGTAACAGTGCATTTTAAGAATTTGTTTAGGTAAGTGAATATCTTTCTCTTTTTTCAAGTCTGAAGAGTTAACAGGAGATAAATCATAAAACAACATCTCCTTAGCATACAGTAACAGTTATTCACTAAAATGGCGCTAAGACTTATCACAAAGCTAGCACTATTTATGACCTGCATCTTAAGTAACCAACAAAAAAGTGTACTCACGAGGGGGTACTGCCCGGGCATCGTGGAAGATATCCTCAAACATGACGGGTAATGTGTTCACATCGCCGTCCAGGTCTGTACATTCCACGGCAAGAGATGGCAAGTTATTGAAGTACTGGGAGTTTTTAACTATACTTGCTAACGCTGAGTGACCATGGAGACTGAAAATCAAGAAAATAAATCATCAGTACATCAACTTATGTTCTTGTATTTTTATGTCAATTAGTTTTCATGTCTAGACCAAATTATTCTGTCTCTTGTAACATCTTATGCTGCGTGATATCCAGTAAATGTGATGTACTTAGGACTATTTCATCAACTTACCCAGGATCATAACAAGATAAGCACGAAGACTTTTTATGATCTAATGTGAAAAAACCTTCTGCAAATCTTCTAATCTGAAATGGTAATAGAGAAACAATGAAAGTGTGGAATTAATGGCTTCTAACATATATCTGGTTTGGTCTGCCAGGGAAAAGTTCTCGAAAAGACCCTACTGACTCTTTAACAGTTTTGTCTGTAATAATAATAAATTAAATAAATAAATTATGGCTTTTATATAGCACTACTTTCATGCTTATAGCATGCTCAGAGCGCTTTGGTCCAATCTCAGTTGTGGACCAGTGGGGGGGAGGGGGTATCTAGGAGAAGGTTTTCCCGTGCTGCCTTTAGGCGCTCAGTAAACACAACTCTGCTCGAGTCGGGTGTTGAACTTCGAGCCCCCTTCATAGGTAGCCAAGCCAAGCCAAGTTCAAGCGCACTTAGCCTCTCGACCACGCTTCCCACATAATAACAATAACAAATCAATTTATAAAGATAGTTGTTAACCAACAGGATGTAGGATCACGATGCTATGAGAAAACACAAAATATAAAAGTTGAAACGTCAAACTGAGAAAATAAACATGATCTACAAGAGTGAAAATCTTTTTATCTTATAAATTACAGACATTTCTTCAAAAGAGACTTCCTACACATTTCATGTGTCAGTCTAGTCATGCAAGTTAATCGGTGAGTTAAACTCTGCTAAAGTCGTTGGTTTTCCTGGCTGATTCAGGCAACCCATTCCATTCTCTAATGGCACCAGGGAAGAAGGAGCACTTGTACGGATTTGAATGGCAAACTAACCTAAATAACTTTCGTACAGAATTACATTTATGATCTTCTAGAGTGTAGCAAAGCATGTGGTTTGTCTGAGCTCAATGAGGATCACGTCCCAAACCTTTATGTAATGAAACGGCAAGCAAACCAAAACTTTGAGGGGAAAATGCAGGACAACTAAAAGCGTTGTCCATGGAATACAGAGCTCTCTTAGAGACATACAAGCTTCATCTAATAAAATAGCACTAGATCACTTGAATCGTTTCTTACATTTTTCTGCTACATATGAAACAAGATAGGAAACACAATATGGAAAGATGCCCTTTATCTCCCTTCAAACCCCGGCTTTGGTGTTGGAAAATTACATGTAAAAATGAGGCTGGCTGATGCTAAGTTAATACTCAGTGTATGTATCCCTTTATTCTCACGTCTATATACAGCACATGGACTAAGCTAAGCAAATACTGCGGCTCACCCGAAGGTTGTGATGTTCCCTAGCCAGGTGAAGATGAACCTGCGGCTGCTTCAAAACAATTTCCAGGAACTGTGCCCACAAGATAACATTCTCCGCACACAGCTGAGTGATGTCTGTGATGGCAGTTTGAATCAGGTCATCTTCCTCGAGGACTCCCTGGTCAGATACACAGAAAACACTTGTTAAAATGAATAAAAAAATTTTGGTGGACATACTATATTAAGTTTACACACCATGTGTTGGAAAATGTGCGTGGATGTTGATATAAGATGACATACATATCTAAATAACATTTTATAATTGTCATTAATTAACTCTTTTAATTAAAAAACTTCTTTTATTACATATCAACAGTGGTTGCTGGCTACATCGTAAGAAAAGTTTCGCCCTAGTAAAAAAAAATTTCAAAGACTGAAAGTTTAAAAAAAAAATAAGTCAATTATGAAGGCACGTGGGTAATGGAAGGAAAATGGGAAAACAAGTTTTGGTGTGTGAACTGCTGTTGTGGGCTTCCTTCAGTCATGGGCAAGTCAGCTTCATCTCAAAGAAAGGCTGAGCATTAGCTATGAGATATATCTCATGCATAAAATGTTTCTACGTAAAGTAATGAATATTTTCTTTGTGATTCAAAAGTTTATTTGCAAAGTTTTCGTTCAAAATTACATTTCAGAGTAAAACCAATTTCACTGACTGCATTGATCAATCAAATAGATATTAAAATACAAGTACATATCAGTAGCGATAGGATGTCTAAATATTCGACCCAATTCCCTAGAACTAAATAATTTAAAAAAAAAACAGATCCGATTACCTGCACTTTCATCACAGCTTCACCTAACCGTGTGTGACAATCTTTCTTGGCTGGACAAATACAAATATTGAAGAGTAACGTTAAAATGGGGATGAAATAAAACATTATGAATGAAATTGTATGTAGAATTAGCCGGCATAGAGCCAAACATTTAACTTTGAATTAAATAGCTATTAAGTAGAATTCAAATTAATTATTTATTTACATTGACTATAAAAAAAAACACAAAAAAAACTATGTGCCTAAATGTTCACCTAAAGCAAAATGAACATTATGTGCATAAATTAAATATTGTTAACCTGTAGGCACAACACTATACCATAAAATACAAAATAACTTTATCAACATAAGTATCAACACTAACATGCACAAAGAACAGTTAAATAATATGAGCACATGTAATTCATTGACCTAAATGAAATTGCTCCCAGATAGTTTGGATGCTAGCAAATACAATTCACTGACCTAAATGAAAACTGTTTCCAGGTATTTTGGATGCTAACAAATTTATCCACTGACCTAAATGAAAACTGTTCCAAGGTATTTTGGATGATAACAAATGTTATCCACTGACCAACAGGAAAAGTGTTCTTAGGTATTTTGGATACTAACAAATGCAATTCACTGACCTAAATGAAAACTGTTCCCAGGTATTTTGGATGCTAACAGCTGTAAACTTTCTTGCAAACTTTCATGAGAGGATAATAAAATTTTGCATATTGTCTTGTGCATAAGGTGAGCTTGTTGCAGACGGACACTGCTACTGTTGGCATTACTTGGTGGCTGTCAGATACAATATGTGAAACAAATATAAAGTGAATGGAAATAAATTGATGCAGATACAAATGTAAAAAAAAAAATATAAAAAAATTGGATGTAATTTGTAAGTTCTCATAAAACAAGAAAAAAATTTAATATTTTTTGCATCATGTATACACAAACTATGGGAAAGTTGAAGCATTATCACAATAGGAGGTTTTAATCATCATCAACCAACTACAAACATGCTAACTAGTGACTTAAAAGTGTGCTAATTAGTTACTTACAGGGGTACTCAGTTTCTGACCAAAATAAACAGCTTCCAATGTGGACTGGTCTGGAGCTTTAGCACCTTTTGGGGATTTGGGCATACTGGAATGAAAAGTCAATATATTTCATCATCACTGGACAGTTCAAAACATATTGGATAGAAACAATATTCAGAACTATTTTAGCTTACATTTAGTCATACTGGACAGCTCAAAACATATTGGATAGAAACAATATTCAGAACTATTTTAGTTTACATTTAGTCGTACTGGACAGCTCAAAACATATTGGATAGAAACAATATTCAGAACTATTTTAGCTTATATTTAGACATACTGGACAGCTCAAACATATTGGATAGAAACAATATTCAGACCTATTTTAGCTTATATTTAGACATACTGGACAGCTCAAAACATATTGGATAGAAACAATATTCAGAACTATTTTAGCTTATATTTAGACAAACTAGACAGCTCAAAACATATTGGATAGAAACAATATTCAGAACTATTTTAGCTTATATTTAGACAAACTGGACAGCTCAAAACACATATTGGTTAGAGACAATATTCAGAACTATTTAACCTTATATTTAAACATACAGGACAAAACTTACTTTAGATAAGGCTGATGTATTGCAATGATAGTTCCGTGGATCACAACCTCCACAGCTGACAAGTGAAAGTAGTCAAAGAGCACAGGCAGTGAGTGGTGGAGACCTTTGGTGGGTGAGAGGTGGAGCTGTAATGTCCTGCTACTGGCCAGCTCCATCTTGCCCTCAGACTCTGAACTGTCAAATGTAATCACAAGACACAGTTATACTTGATATATATCTCTATTTACAAGTCTTATGTAAATTCACTCTGTCTGTCTGTTACAAATCTTGTACACATTATTTCTCACACTTCTAAGTCTAGGATCAAACTGAAACTTTGCACAATCCTTCATTGTCAAAAACAATACACAAATCAATCAAAAAATTAACCAATTAGTTAATGAATTCATTGTATTTAATTGATTTTGTTTTATGTAGAGAAGGGGGAAATAAATCTTGTATTATTGATCGCTATGACCGTATCACCTGTATAAGATTTTTTTAAAAGTATTTTTTTAATTTCAGTTCCCTAGTTTTGAAAATGCTTTGAAATAGATTCATTTCTTATAATATAGTGTGCTGATGTGCCAAATATCACACTAGAGCTATTACATGAGTCTCATCTGTGCATCAGACTAGAGAGAAAAATAAAGAGCACATTTTTTCCTTATTTCAAATAAAACAGTTTCACACAACTTCATGATGTAAAACTGGGTTTTTATGGATGTTTTAATGGATAAGCTTAAATTTCTATAACTTTGAGTCTATCCTCCCTTACCCTTAACAAATAAAAGATAAACACTGACTCATACAGTTGTGGTCAGTTTTCTGTGACCTTCCCCTCTCCCTCGCCCAAACTTACATTTCATCTTCATCATTACACCAGAGCTGTAGTTCTAGTCTCAGGTCCAAACTTTCTAAATTCTTTTCTAGCTGAAAAAGAAATTATTTGCTCAAAGAACAAAAGATCTATTCAAATAAGAGAACTAGCGTATGTTGCACATTGTTAAGATGTTAGACAAATTATAACTAGTAACAGACAATCTGTATGTAAAAACAATAAATGTCAAAAAATAATTTATATTTATTACAAATATCAAAATGGCAGACTGCTTGGTTTAAAGAAAAACAAAATGGAGGGGTGTTAAGTTGCATGTAAACAAAATGAAAGAATGTTAGGCATAAAAAAAAACAAAAAGAAAACAACTAAAAAGAGAAAATGACCATATTAAGACGAGACAGACAGTAAGATGTAAATGTGCTGAAACATATTAAAATGTTTTATTCAATTAATCTTGTTCCAGACATCTCTAGAATATGGCAAAAATTTTTTTTATTCAAAAATGGAATGACGCCTCTTTTTAAAATCATCACTTTTTAAAAATTATTTGCATGTTTTTTTCCGCAAACAACTGAAGGGGAATGGAGAAAGACAGCCAACAGATCTTGTGTGCTGCCCCAAAGATCCAACAGACTAAGGGATAGGTGAAGTTGAAAAATTTGTTAAACCAGTGATGCCCAAACTATGGCCTGCGGGCCAGATCCGGCCTGCGATGTGGCTTTATCCAGCCCGCCTAAACATGTTTACAAGCACTTCATTGAGTAGACAAACGTTTCACTAATAAAACAAATGAAACCGATCTTACATAATAGCCATACAGGGCCAAATAGTGCTACGTGTTTCTAATAAAGCTTTTAAAATGGTTTATTCTCTATTTCTTTTTTTAAAAATCTATTCGATGATGTGGCCTGCGACACGAGTGTCGGAAATTAAACTGGCCCGCCGGCCGAAAATGGTTGGGCATCACTGTGTTAAACCATCGAAAATAACTTTGTTTTTACTTGCTCAATATTTAAATATGGATCTAGAACTACAAAGCAAATATATAACTAGTTTATGTCCTATAAAATAAAATAATGCACTTCCATGGTCCCACAAATTGAGAAATACTAAATTGTAGTAAACCAAAGTCACTAAATCCAAGGTTGTTATTCTTTTTATGTGGACATAACATTATCAAAGATTAACTCTGTCAATTAAAGTCACAGCCCCCCCCCCCCCTCCAATCTTTTTTTGGACCCCATTCAACTAAATGCCAGCCATTACCAGACAGCAGTTACTGACCTTGGTACTCTCCACCAGCAGGTGGATCCTGTATATAAATATATCCGACACATCCACCTCCTCATTTCTGTACAGGATCTGGAACTTCTGGCTCTTACCAACACAGCTTTGTATAAAGGCAGAGGCATTCTCCTGAGTACCTGAAACATCATCTTATACCTGAGAGGTGACCTTTACAACCAGTTCTCAGTAGAAGGGGGCTGCTACTTTGTTTACTATATATATATATAAATAATGTAGAGAGTTTATAACCATTACATATACATCCTAAAGGCAGGTCATAAGTTCAATATAACACTACATTTACAGACAAGAATCAGGAGAATGAGGTCATGTTTGGGTTCAAATTAATAATTTTTTAAGTGACAATGCTGTAGATCACTTATGACTAAAGCGAGTGGCCATTATCTATTGTAATTTTATACTATCACCCCTTACCCACATATTTTGATATTTGATATTTTGGATTTTTGGCACATCGGCACAATATAGGCCATTTTGTGCTCATAATCCCTCTAAGGTTACTTCCCCTTTATAGGTTAAGTGCTAAGAGGTACACAACTAAGGTCTAACGAAATATATATAGTTTGTGCAGAGTGTGTGTGTGTGTATGGACCTATAATATGGTACTATGTACAATAAGAGGAGACCTATGCAGTATTTACTAAATGATCATAAAAAGTAGATTCTATAAGTTGAGAGATATGAATATGCTGAAAATGTTTTCACATCTTGTGATTTTATTTGCTGCTTTAAAAAAAAAATAATTTCTACACCAACATTGAAAAAAAAAAAAAGGTTCCCCTTTCAGACCTTGTGAACTATAGGTTATCTGTTTCTTTGGCCAACAATTAACAAGCAGGCTGTCATGTGGCCAGCACAACGACCAACCGTCTTTACTTTCCCCAACGAGTCAGGTACCCATTAGAGTTAGGTGGACAACAGGGGTGCGCTAAAAATCTGGAAATTCAAAATCCCAGTCTTCACAGAGATTCTAACCCAGGACCCCAGGTTCAGAAGCCAAGTGCTTTACCACCGCGCTGTCCTTACCGATATTGAAAGCATGTAGAAGTTTGTACATAAAATTTAGTTCATTTGGCTCCTAAAAGAGGATTTCAAATTTGTGTGAAAATTAATAGATACATTCTACAGGGTAGGTTGGATTAGCTGTTTGAAGCCACAACCCAACACACCTACTCTATATCAAAGAGAAGTATCACATGCTGTTGGCTGATATCATTGCAGCTAGCTGGAACAGGCCATCTGTTTCTTAGGCCCATGGTTAAAAAGGGTTTCATGTGGCCAGCACAATGATCACAGCTTTTACTTTTCCCCCCAACTAATGTCAGGTACCCATTAGAGCTGGGTGGACTCAGAGGAGCCCAGAGATCTCGAAAGCAACAATCCTAGTCTTCACCAGGATTCGAAATCGGGACCGGTTTGGAAGCCAAACGCCTAATTCATGTCCTTAAAAACCACAGTGATGTGTTCTGAGTTTTGACCAAGTGAATTCTGAGCTACTATGACACCAAAACATGGAGGATGCTCTTCACATCAGAGAAAACTACTGACCTTTTAAAACATTGACTTTGTTGTCACTTATCTCCACTCTAGTAGACAGCTTGGGTGGTGTCTTCAGGACTGTCTGGATTTGATAGTAACTGAAACATTAAATTGCAAAAACTAGAAATATATACATATACATTTGCGATAATAAAGAGTGCTTTAAACTACAAAGGTGAATGATATGAACAGCCAGACAAAGGCCAAGAAACACTTTTTGATATTGTTGGACCACCAGGGAAAATGTCTAAAGACTTAAGTGGAAAAATGATGCCTTATATAGAACCTAATTAAGAAGACAAAATACAGCCTGTAAAAATCTGGAAAGAATAGACACTATTTATCTCCATTAGCTTCTTGTCTAGGCAAAAGTTTTTTTTCCAAACAATTATTAGTGACATTTCACATTGTGTGTTCCAGTATATAAATCAAAGTTAGTTCCTGGTCTCCCAACCACCTTTGAAACACTTACAAACTGAATCTCCCAGTTCAGATGATCAATGGTTGGATACAACAGGTGTTTTAGTCTTTCACATTTCAGGATCAATTGCATGGATAAATGTGGGTGGGTAAAACTTCAGGATCAATTGCATGGATAAATGTGGGTGGGTAAAACTTCAGGATCAATTGCATGGATAAATGTGGGTGGGTAAAACTTCAGGATCAATTGCATGGATAAATGTCCATATTCCAAATTTCATGACTGAGTGATTAATGTCCATGTTTCAGGTTGATGAAAAAAAAAAGAGGGAAAGGGGAAGTGGTATCAAAAGCACTTCCAAAAGTTGATGTGGCCTGAGAAATATAGTTTACAGTAACTTGATCATCCATCTATTTCCTGAGGTCTCAACAGCCCACGAGTGTATTTTCTCTTACACAGTGGGGACCATACATCCTGTACATGCAGTTATGACAAGATAGTCTTTGAACATGACAGGATACTCTTAGAACATGACAGGATACTCTTAGAACATGACAAGATATGCTTAGAACATGACAGGATACTCTTAGAACATGACATGATACTCTTAGAACATGACAGGATACTCTTAGAACATGACAAGATACTCCTAGAACATGACAGGATACTCTTAGAACATGACAAGATACTCCTAGAACATGACAAGATACTCATAGAACATGACAAGATACCCATAGAACATGACAGGATACTCATAGAACATGACAGGATACTCATAGAACATGACAGGATACTCATAGAACATGACAAGATACTCATAGAACATGACAAGATACTCATAGAACATGACAAGATACTCATAGAACATGACAGGATACTCATAGAACATGACAGGATACTCATAGAACATGACAGGATACTCATAGAACATGACAAGATACTCATAGAACATGACAGGATACTCATAGAACATGACAAGATACTCATAGAACATGACAGGATACTCATAGAACATGACAGGATACTCATAGAACATGACAGGATACTCATATAACATGACAAGATACACATAGAACATGACAAGATACTCTTAGATTTTTTTTCTACCGACTCTTTGAAGTATCTCTTTAAAGACTCGAGAGTTCAGAAATATTGATTGAGTTTTTTTTTTCTTCCACAACGACACCCAAAGAATGCGCGTCAACTAGAAGAGCTGCGTCCACGCAGACACTCACCTTGGACACTAAGTACCATCTTAGTCTAATTAACATTTACATTGCCTTGCCTTAAAAATCAGAGAGAGAGAGAGAGAGAGAGAGAGAGAGAGAGAGAGAGAGAGAAACCTGATGGTGTTTCTACATTGACCAGGGTTGATAGACCAGCCTTCACTTGAGGATTACATGTCAAAGTAACTCACTCGTTCAACTTGTCTAAGACCGAATGGGTGTCATGGGAACTCATGCTGCATGAGACAGTGTCTTTCAGTTGACAGCTCCCTCCCCGCTCCTTTTACCAAAGGCCCTTGTTACTTAAAGTGTTAAAAACATCTAGTAACGTGACAACCATCCTCCTGACACGTGAGCCATCAGCTAAATGTTTCAACCAAACTTAACATTTCCTTTGAGACTCTGTAGTCCAGCTCGGTGTAATGGTAGATCAATGTCTGACCTTACCACCAACACGCCACTTCATGCCCCACCACCCGAACAACCGTTCACCTTCCTCTGCTATGTAGTCAACAACAGACCACGTGATCACAACTAGACTGGGTTAGAGCAACATCGCTGATGGAAGTTTTAAACAGTAACCGACAAGCTTTCATGTCACGCTAATCAAAACATTTAAGTTGATTGTTCGCAATAAGAAAAGTAAGAGTTACTAAAACCTTTGTACAAATTGGACCCTATCAAAAAACGTAAATTCAAACTCTATGACCACATCACAAGGTTCCCGGGGTTCGCAGGCTCGCAAAGACCTTCCTTCAGGAAACAGTACCAGGAAGAAGAAGAAGAGGAAGACAGAGAAAGCGATGTGGGGAGACAACATCAACGAATGGACAGGCCTGTCAGTGAATGAAATTCTATCCAAGGCAAGGGACAGATAGGAATGGAGAAAGACGGTTGACAGATCCTGTGTGGTGCCCCAACAGACTTAGGGATGGGTGAAGGTGGTGAAGAATTTACACGCAGGTACGTACAACTCAGTGGGCTTCGAAGTTGGTACTATGGGAAATAAAATCTCAATGTCACGATGCGCAACACACTACAGCTGTTTCTATTCTTGGAGTAATACGTTTTTCACACAGAAAATATACACCAGAGTACTCAAGCAGGGCCAGCCTTAGATAAGTAGAGGCCCTAGGCGAAGTGACTTTAGTGGCCCAAAATGAAAAAAATAAACAACGAAAAAATGAAAAAATAAAATTACGCAATGGGCACAAATGTCACTATCTCTTCTTTAAAAAAAAATGTTGAAGAGTCCTGTGCGAGGGACCACCAATCGGAGGCCCTGGGGGGGGGGGGGATGCTTAGTTTGCCGGCCCTGATGACACTTAACTTTTCCAGCCTTTTCGATGAGAACATGACAGATGACATGACAGCGAGTATAAAAAGAACACTATTTTGGAAAAAGATTGCCTTGAAACCAAACCTAATGTCCGCGCCAGTGTTGTTTTGATTGAGTGAAATAGAGCTTACTGAATGATACATGACTAGAACAGTATCAATTTCGAGTCAGTACATCCTAATGTGCTTAGACAAGACAAAGCTTGTTCGTGTCAACATCTTATTACGAGGTGGCAGTGGCATAGTAATGCAAAACAAGAAAATATATAAACAAATACTTTAAAAAAAAAAAGAAATAACAAAATGCTTATATTATTGATTCTCAACCTGTGGGTCGCGACCCCCTTGGGGGTCGATTGACGATTTGCCAGGGGTCGCCTAAGACGATCCAAAAATAGGGATTGTTATTGACTACTCTTCTATTCCTGTATGTGTGTGTGCGGGGAGGGGGGGGTCACGGCAGAGTGGGGGATTGTAAAAAAGGGGTCGCCGAGCATAAAAGGTTGAGAACCGCTGATCTACAGTAAATAATTGTGCAAAATGTCTGCTGGATCCGAAAAAAATGGGAGAAAAAACGACAAGGAGAACTCTGAATTCAAAACGTCTGCTGCCTCTGCAGCGATACCCAAACATTGCAAAAGGCTCCGGGAGTCAACCTTGAATAAAAAATCCGGAGTGGGCGACCCTTAGGTAGCTACACAGTGCTACACCAGGGCTGAGGGCTCCCAAACTGTATCGCCACTTGCCGTTCCTTTGAACAAATCAACTGCGTGAAAAGGGGACAACTGCTGTGTGGACATTCATCTCATTTGTATGGGATGATCCACAGAAGGAGGCCACCTAAGCTAATTACATTTGAGCAAAGTTAAGCCATGGGCAGGTAAGTCAAGTGATAAAAAGTGAGCTATGCAACTTACCCTCTCTGGAATAGATCCACATTGTAAAATTTATTGAGCTCCACAGAGATTTCTATGGTAGCCTGAAGCTCGGCCATGTCATCTGAAAACAAACAACACAGTGATAAGTAACAGGAAGTAGTCAGTGGAACGTTAAGAGATATGTGTCAGTAAACAGGTCACAAAAAAGATATAAATTAAAACAATGACAGTCCACAACAGCGATTCCCAAAGTGGTCTAAATAGACGACGTCTTCCAAGAGGTCTACGAGAGTAAAAAAAAATGAATTGGGGTCTATGAGATGTAAATGGGGGTCTATGAGATGTAAATGGGGGCTTATGGGATGTAAATGGGGGCTTATGGGATGTAAATGGGGCTCTACGAAAGTGGATCTCATTTAAACAGGTCAAAACATTAAATTTTAAATCCCATTAATAGAATTAACTCATATGCAATTGGACGTTAAGTCAGAGCCCTGGGGACTCCACAAGAGAGGCCCCCCTCCCCCCCCCCCACAATAGAGAAAACAAAAATCCAAATTTCCACGGGTCAGAAACTTTTACTTTTTGTTATATATATATTTTTTTTTTTCGCTTTTTAAAATTAATAATATGAAACTTTGAACTCAGTGGGGAAAAAAACTCATTTGAATTTAGTGAATGTTTTAAAATGTTTAATTAGCTAATGAGGGGAGAACCGAAAATAAAAATGAAAAACATGGCAAGGAGTGTACGAGACAAAAAAGTTTTGGGAACCACTGGTCAACTATATAAATCACACAACGGCAGTGGACAAATCATACACTAAAAACAGTGTACTATAGGAGCAGTTTGGAAAGGTTACATGTCTAAAACAAAACAACAACATCCTGATGAATGACACTGTATTAGCACGCTACGTCATAAATCTGCCATAAGGCCAGGAACTCTGACACAAGACAGGTGTGTGTGCAACTAGAAGTGATTGGGGATGCCCGGTACGTCTTGTAAGTATGGAATAAACCTGATACAATATTTCCATTATATTACTAATAC
Source organism: Biomphalaria glabrata (assembly GCF_947242115.1). Classification (NCBI taxonomy): domain Eukaryota; kingdom Metazoa; phylum Mollusca; class Gastropoda; family Planorbidae; genus Biomphalaria; species Biomphalaria glabrata. Next base: position 52,118,965 of record NC_074715.1, read on the forward strand.
ATACATGACTTGGGAAAGGAAAAGGCTGAGAAAATGTATGGTGTCATACATGAGGAAACCGGATAGAGGATTCGGACCAACCTAGAAATTGACGAGCTCTATGAAGACTTCTCCAAGGTGATGGAAATAAAAAAAAAAGGACCAGTACTTCGGGCAGGTCACCTCGATAGAATGAGCAAAGATTGTTCAACGGCAAAAAACCAAACGCCAGGCGCCCCAAAGGCAGACGACGAGGCTTGATGATGTAGAGCAGGGGTTCTCAACCTGTAGGTCGCGACCCCCTTGGGGGTCGATTGACCATTTCCCAGGGGTCGCTTAAGAACATCAAAAATATGGATTGTTATTGTCTACTCTTCTATTGCTGTGTGTGTGTGTGTGAGGGGGGGGTCGCGGCAGAGTGGGGGATTGTAAAAAAGGGGTCGCCGAGCTTAAAAGGGTGAGAACCGCTGCTGTAGAGGCAGATCCACAGAAGCTAAGAATAAGGGAATGGGGACGTAAAGCGCAGGATAGATCAGAATGAAAAAGATGTGCTTGAGCAGAGCAAGGAACCTCCACGGGCTATAGTGCCAGTGAGATGGATGGACCTAACAGTTAACAAAGCTACTTATATACTTTGCTTTTATTTTATTCTTTTTTTTTCTTTAAGTAGCAAAACCAAACCCCACGAGTTTTTAATCCAACCAGTGAGTTTTTTGGATCGCCAGCTTAGCGCTATGAGGGCAGAGTATGTATTCAATGCCGACCTTTCACCCCAAACTCTCCGTCGAAGAAAACGTTTAAACTTATTCTGTTTTTATTATTCTGTCAGTCATGCCATAAACAAAAATCGACATTTCCTAGCACCTCATCATCACCAACTCGATCTTTGGTGAAGGAAACTTGGATCACCCTAACCACAAAGTTGACCTGCACTGTCCACTACGTCCACTACAAGCTACACCACCTGTCAAAGACGTAGTTTACTCTCCTCCTCACCCTAGGTAGGACTAACTGAACAACTAACACGAAATGTTAGGTCATAAGTCATGGGGGAGAAGGGGAATGTCTGCGGCTTTTCACGTGGTGTGTGCCAGGTAGAGATAACACCCAAAGCCCCAGGTAGAGATAACACCCAAAAGCCATATAGTTTAAAATGAAATAAGGCCAACGTTGAATGGAGAAAGGAAACTGTAACAAATAGTTGATGATGGGTATGGGTGGGAAGCGTGGTCGAGAGGCTAAGTGCGCTTGAACTTAGCTTGGCTATGAAGGGGGCTCGAGGTTCGACACGCGACTCGGGCAGTGTTTACTGAGCGCCTAAAGGCAGCACGCAAAAACCTTCTCTTTTATACCCTAACCATTTGTCCACAACTGAGATTGGAACTAAGCGCTCTGGGCATGCTCTAAGCATGAAAGTATCGCTATATAAATAAATAATAATAAAACAAGCGTTCAATGTCGACAAGCAGACTGCCAGTGGAGTAATGAGATCAACTAAAACTTAAAGTACAAAATTTTTGGAGAGAAACTCGCACTGACCCTGTTAAGAATCTGGCCATACCTAACTTACTGTCCAAGGATGACCTCATTAAACAGAAACAGGATGGAAATATCATGTCCTTCGGCTGGGCATAAGTATGCAATAACACGGTATGCGATTAACCGGGTTGCACTGCAAAGTATGCAATAACAAGGTATGCGATTAACCGGGTGGCACTGCAAAGTATGCAATAACAAGGTATGCGATTAACCGGGTTGTACTGCAAAGAATACAACAGAGTGAAAGAAAGAATTTCTCGACACAATAACGAAGTATCAGTGAACACAGGTCATCCGTACTGCTGCGTAAAGATAGATGGTCGTGCGGTTTGCACGCTGGACTGTCGTTCAGATTTATCGAGGTTCAAACCCTGCCCGCTCCCATTCCCCGTCGTCCTGCGGGAGATTTGAACTAGGAAGTAAACTATCTTCAACTATCTTCAACATCCGAAACATGTAAAACAAAAAAAAAAAAAACAAACAAAAATTAGATCTAAAAGGGAAGTGAAAATTAGTGGAGGTCGCCGAGACAGAAGCAATGTTTGTGTTGTTTGTGACAAGTCCGTGCAGCTTGAAGTGTATACGTAAGTTTTTTATGCTCGAACATTGTTACGTGTTCCAGCCTTTTCTCAATTCCACAATTATTTATTTCCATTAGTTTAGCTTCTATGTCATTATCACGGCTGTCTCTAAAACTGACCGTAAATATGTTGTGCGACTCAGAACTATGTACCAAATCAAGACTTTAAATTCCTCTGCTCATTTAAATCAACAAATTTCAACAATTCTTTAATAATAATCTTTTTTATCCATAAAGAAATTTGCCTTACAATTTGTGCTTTGGGCTACACCAAACAAAAAACATAACTGTAGAAAACCAAAATGTACATTCACACCAGACTTACTCACAATTTACATGTGACAAAGTTGATATCAGCTAGTTTCTATTGAATGATTTGATTGCCAGGGGGAACAAACGAGTTTTTGTGTCTGTCTTTGCTCTCGGTGTTATTTCTCTTACAACGTGATGGTCATATCACACAATCCTGAACCAAAGGGTGATTCTTTATTGCTAGAATCTATTTAGCTTTTTTAAGAATGTTTGTCTCAAACAGGATATGTAGTCACAACACAGGGAAGACACACTTTGATGTAGTGACAGCACAGGGAAGACACACTTTGATGTAGTGACAGCACAGGGAAGACACACTTTGATGTATGTAATAAAGCGATCAAACACACTTTGATGTAGTGACAGCACAGGGAAGACACACTTTGATGTTGTGACAGCACAGGGAAGACACACTTTGATGTATGTAATAAAGCGATCAAACACACTTTGATGTAGTGACAACACAGGGAAGACATACTTTGATGTAGTGACAGCACAGGGAAGACACACTTTGATGTAGTGACAGCACAGGGAAGACACACTTTGATGTATGTAATAAAGCGATCAAACACACTTTGATGTAGTGACAACTCAGGGAAGACACACTTTGATGTTGTGACAGCACAGGGAAGACACACTTTGATGTATGTAATAAAGCGATCAAACACACTTTGATGTAGTGACAACACAGGGAAGACACACTTTGATGTAGTGACAGCACAGGGAAGACACACTTTGATGTAGTGACAGCACAGGGAAGACACACTTTGATGTAGTGACAGCACAGGGAAGACACACTTTGATGTATGTAATAAAGCGATCAAACACACTTTGATGTAGTGACAACACAGGGAAGACACACATTGATGTAGTCACAGCACAGGGAAGACACACATTGATGTAGTGACAGCACAGGGAAGACACACAATGATGTAGTGACAGCACAGGGAAGACACACATTGATGTAGTGACAGCACAGGGAAGACACACATTGATGTAGTGACAGCACAGGGAAGACACACATTGATGTAGTCACAGCACAGGGAAGACACACATTGATGTAGTCACAGCACAGGGAAGACACACATTGATGTAGTCACAGCACAGGGAAGACACATATTGATGTAGTCACAGCACAGGGAAGACACATTGTGCTCTAGTCACTACACGGTTAAGGCACACGTTGATAACACAATAAGCAAGGACACTTTGTCCCACAGAGCGGAGGAGGGGAGAGGGAGGTTAGAAATCAATTCGCCGGATACGATATAAGAAACTTGCCTCGAGGGCCAATCACAATGTTGGTTTAACATTGGAACAGACCAATACCATACCAGACTTGCAAACATAGAACGTGACACTTGCAAGCATATAACGTGACACTTGCAAGCATATAACGTGACACACGCAAGCATAGAACGTGACATACGCAAGCTTAGAACGTGACACCTGTAAGCATAGAATGTGACACATGCAAGCATAGAACGTGACACATGTAAGCATAGAACGTGACACTTGCAAGCATATTACTCATAACCCTATATGGCACAGCGGTTAATGAGCAGAAGTAATGCATTGTGTTGTCACATATTGTACTTCAAATATATTGCTACCTACATCTGGATGTGCGATGTTTAAACGGGATGTATGTTTGTAGGGGTGTGATGTTAACTGCTAAGATGTTTGAAAGATGTCACCAACAGACCAAAAATTTGTTTTTCTAGCGACTTAAACGTTTCAAGCATTACTTTCACGTGACACAAGAACTAAAGATGCAGACGACACAAGAACTAAAGATGCAGACGACACAAGGACTAAAGATGCAGACATCTCAATTAAAAAACAAAAGTAAATGACAAAAGCCTCAGGATACTTCTACCAATCCATAAAAATAAAGAGCCTCCATAAAGCCATGTCAGTTTTCCTGAAGGCATTTCTCGCAACGTACAGTCACAGTCTATCTGAAACTAATCGATATGGCTACGTTTTCACAAAGACTTGAATTTCACATTTATTTAACACACGCTCCATACGCCAACGCCTGGTGGGAATGACAATTTCAGGCGTTTCAATGTGCATCTTTAGACTAGTGATGCCTTTATCTACAGCCCGTGACGCGCTGCTATCAAGCCATAGCGCATAGCCGCGGGGGTTCGGTTCATTAGGATGCGCGAATTTTTTTTTTTTATTGCTTTTATATATCGAAGGTTTCATGCTATCTTATAGCATGCACAGAGCGCTTTGGTCCAATCTCTTTTGGAGGGAGGGGGGAGGTGGTATACGGGAGAAAATTCCCATGCTGCCTTTAGGCGCACAGCTCAGCTCGAGTCGGGATACAGAACCCCTTTGGTAGCGGTTTTGATACCTCACAGTCACACATCCCATTCTCGATGTGATGCGGCCAAAGCCAAGCGAATCGAAAATGTAAACGGCTTCCACAATGGAAAAAGGTTGGCCACCCATGCTTTGGGACTTTTGGCGAAACTAATGCCCAGACCTGGTGACGAGAAAATAGTCTACTTATGCAGTGAAAGAAATGATAACCCTTCTTCCCGATAGACACGAAAAGAACTTTACAACACCTGACTGACAATGTGGTAGTCCAATATGCATTCGAAATAGAGATACTAGAGTAACAAATAGATGTAACACAGTTTTAACAAATACTATTTAATACCGCCAAAGGCCGCACGCAACACTACAGTCACCCCGCACTTTTCTTGCCAAGTCTTAAGACCTGCACATCTAAGAAGAAAAAGGTCATGGGTTCAGACAATAGAATGTCACAACACACCTTGAGGCTGTCAAAACAATGTCCAAACAGACACGCCCTCACATCTCGGCCTCTCGAAGACGTCAATAACACAAGGTAGACACACACACAGACATGAAATGTAAACTTTACTTATCAAAGAGTTCGTCTCCGCACAGTCATAAACTCGAACACAAGACGGCATTTGGAACACTGCAGATCCTACGTCCCAGGGCGACCAGAATCAGTGTCAGCACATGTGCTAGCACGCGAGGAATGTGTCTTACTCCGGGGGGGAATGAGGCAACACAGCGCATTACCCCCCGACCACGCACGCTCCTAACACACGTCAATGAATGGTGACGCAGTCGGGGCCGGATGACGACTCCTAAGCAGTGACAAGACTATCAATTGGACGCAAGAGTGTCACACGTGCCATAACAGGTAAACAATGTCAGGTACCATTCTAACTATATTGTCTTCACGCGACTTCAGTTTCACAGACAACAGAACACATATACACACACGATCTAGTCCAGAACTAGATCTACATTTGGTGTAGCGGAGGGTTGGGTCTTAACACTAACCCTAACCAATGGCGCATAGTGAACTTAATAGGGCCTTTCTCTGTTGCTTGTATTTATTAATGGCATCATTCAGACAGTAATGTAATCTTGTATAGGCTTTGTTTGGACGCCCCGGCAAACATTTAACAAAATATTTATTTTAAACGGGAAGCGCGCGGTACAAGACACCATGCATATTTAAAAGAGACAATGCACAGATGCATGTCTTGTGGCTAAGTAGAAAACTGTGTAAAGTTCATGTTTCCCAAGTCAAGAATACTCCACACTCCCAAGAGGAAACACATGACTAGGAATCAATGGAATTGCTTCATTCGCGATGCTATTAAAGCCATGCCGTCAATACTATGGCTATTTCCAGCGACTCCACGATCTATTCTAAGCTGGTCAAATTTGGCGAAGGATGAAAGGAACATACTCCAGAGATCTACCTCTTGCAAACAGCTCCATAAAGTTCAAGCCAGACAGTTCAAATCTAATCCCGACAGATTTGAAGGTCAGAAGTGCAGGCGAAATTTAGGATGCTTAGCATCGCACGAGCTTCTGTCACTCAAAGTAGTATCAGTTGTCAACTAAAAGATGATGTCACTATAGAACGTGTCAACAAGGTTATTTTTGTGTCTATTATCGCGATTGGACTAATAACAATCAAACGATTAAAGGCACATTCCTCGTCCCATATGCTAGGACAAATTTGTACAAATGCTCCTTCTTCCCTAGTGCTATTAGAGCATGGAATGGGTTGCCTGAGCTAGCCAGGAAAACCAGTGGCTTGGCAGAATTTAAGTCATTGGTTAATATGCAAGACTAAATGCATGACGCATAAGACGTAATCATCTTCTTCTTGACTAACGTCTGTATTATATAAGAAGATAAGATTATAATACCGTCCAAGTGGACATAGGGTCAAGACGCGCAGGACAAAGTGCAACGAATGTTGTCCACTAGACAGTTCGATTCACCCAATTTAATACTTCTGCTTGATAGCACCCCAAAAAAAAAAATAAAAAATAACCGCCCTCTTTCCAAACGAGATTCAAAACCTATGGATTGTAGTAACTCTTAGCTTTCCTTGAAGAATAGTCCGACAGAAGAAATTAATGACATTTCTCCATGAAGCAAAAGTTGACCGGTATTCTGTCTACGGCACATTCTGGAATCAAGTTCTTATCACATAAACCTTGGTCATTCGCAGGAGACGTAGGCGAGAACTTTGATTTCATCCATTGTTTCCAACACTATGATATAAACTATCCATGGCACTATGATATAAACTATCCCTAACACTGTGATATAAACTATCCCTAACACTGTGATATAAACTATCCCTAGCACTATGATATAAACTATCCATGGCACTATGATATAAACTATCCCTAACACTATGATATAAACTATCCATGGCACTATGATATAAACTATCCCTAACACTATGATATAAACTATCCATGGCACTATGATATAAACTATCCCTAACACTGTGATATAAACTATCCCTAACACTGTGATATAAACTATCCCTAGCACTATGATATAAACTATCCATGGCACTATGATATTATCGGATGCGACAAAAAAAGTCAGAATTAAGAAAAAACAATGTGATAGCAACAAGTCAAACTGGATGAGTCACCTACACAACAGAAGCCAAACCCAGCTTCACTTCTGGAGTGTCAAGAACAAAACAAAAAGTACGTCATAAAAAAAAAAGTTTGTAAGACTTCCCTGTCGCCCTCTCTGAGGACTGGCTCCTTAATTAGACTCCACTAGCCAATCAAAACAACAACCAATATATATATATATATATTCTTTCAAAAACAAAACACGTGAATATAAGAACGGGCACACTGGTGGCCGAGTGGTTAAGCGCTTGGCTTCCGAACCTGAGGTCCTGGGTTCGTCTCGGTGAAGATTGGTTAAGACTGGGATTTTGAAATTCGGAATTTTTTTAGGGCGACCCTGAGTACGCCCAGCTCTAATGGATACCTGACTTCAAGTTTGGGGGAAAGAAAAGGCGGTTGGTCGTTGTGCTGGCCACATGACACCCTGTCCGTTAACCGTTGGCCAAAGAAACAGATGACCTTAACATCATCTGTCCCATAGATCGCAAGGTCTGAAAGGGGGAACTATACTTTTTAAAAAAAGTTTTCTGACACGCAGTTGTATCCAATTATAAAACCAGCAAGTTGTGAAATGTAACCAATAGAGTGACTAGTTTATTACAGAGATTTCTTTCCAACATTGTGTATATCCTTCTTTATGTGTCCATCTAGTTGTTTAAGTTAATAAGAGATTTATTTTAAAATTAACTAAGTGATTGTTTTAACTACTTGACTGAGGCAAACAGCTCGATGCTTCAATGCAGAGTGAATGTCTCTAGTAAATGTATACGAAATCAGAAATAGTGGTTTATCTTGCTAGGTATCTCCAACACCTTTAGCAAGGGTTGAGTTTTCACGTATTAATGCTACTGTCTATCTTTTCAAATAGTCATTCCAATCCTGAAGTGCCTTTAAGTTTAGCGATTTTAACCAATGGCATTTACCATGACGTGTGAGTTGATGAAATCTTAAGCTCTTCCAATCTGTGCTGAGTCTCTAATTATTTTTGTTTTATCTTGCACCAACTCTGGAACAAGAGCTCTTCGCACTAAGCCATTTGGCCTCCAATAAATCACAAGATTCATGACGACAAGCAATCGGATCAATGATAACATCAGACAAGTGATCGATACTACAGCTCACCCATGATGGAATGTTAACAGGAATCGAAGAAGACCGGTCAGCTTGGGCTGAGATGGGGATCTGTTCTGGTCAAGAGAATGGAAGAGATCGAACTAGGGGCAAGGCCACGTAAGTGTATAGAATACAATAATCTATACTAATGGCAGTGTCTTCGATTCCGAAGATTAAGGATGAGTGCAGTGTTTCACGTGACTGTGCACACACAGTTGTCACCTACATATTTGTTCACTTCTAATGCATTATTATTATTATTATAGCTTTTATAGCTCAGAGCGCTTTTGGTCCAATCTCATTTGTGTGTGTGGGGGGGGGGGAGGGGGTATCTAGGAGTTTGTTTTCCGTGCTGCCTTTAGGCGCTCGAACCTCGAGCCCCCTTCTAGGTAGCCAAGCCAAGCCAAGTTCAAGCGCACTTGGCCTCTCGACCACGCTTCCCATGCATGCATGTCCGTTGTCAACTATATATTATCAATTCTTTAAAAACGAAGACGATTGTAAAAAAAAGGACTCACGTGGTACTAGTGAATCAAGTCCAATCATTATCACCCCACCCCCCACCTCAGATTTAAGGTACGCTAAATGGGGACCAAAGCCATCTAATCAATTAGCCTTAAGTTTCACAAGCTTAGCTTGAAAGGAGTGACTTCCCTTGCCGACAACTTACTACGATATATTTTTATTAGAGGATAGATGGAAAAGGGCATTAAGTATCCCCCCCCCCTTTTTTTTTCCGCGTTGATACATTTCATACCATTATGACATCAGTAGGATTCACGCGAGTACGTGACCAAGTGACAGTCACACCCCAAGGCCGAACTGGTCGCCAGTGGATGCGATGTAAGATACTAGGAAAGACATGCTCAGGTGAAGTGTCATTTTATCAGGTAGTTACCGATCCCCCGTCAGTGGACATTCCTGCTGACCCCTGCATCTACGTATCTACGCGAGTACGTGACCAAGTGACAAGTCACACCCCAAGGCCGAACTGGTCGCCAGTGGATGCGATGTAAGTTACTAGCAAAGACATGCTCAGGTGAAGTGTCATTTTATCAGGTAGTTACCGATCCCCCGTCAGTGGACATTCCTGCTGACCCCTGCATCTACGTATCTACGCGAGTACGTGACCAAGTGACAAGTCACACCCCAAGGCCAAACTGGTCGCAAGTGGATGCGATGTAAGATACTAGGAAAGACATGCTCAAGTGAAGTGTCATTTTATCAGGTAGTTACTGATCCCCCGTCAGTGGACACTCCTGCTGACCAATGCCTCTACGAATGTCACAAGTCCGATAAAAAAAACAAAATGGCTGCGGGTCTCTAGACCACACTTCCGTGTTCCAGCGAGTTGAAAGAGAACAAAGTGGATCCCAGAATCCCATTGATTTAAGGCTCAGACTGTAAGTACATACACGATTGCGTGCAAGTTAATATTTAATAGAGAACTCAGCAGATTCCTGGGCACGTTTCTGGTAAGCAAACAAACAAAATAAAATGTTTGCGTATGAAGATGAGATCGATTTGATTACAATCTTTCCTTCCAACCAGATGGCCTTCAGTGATGGGCTGGCCTTTGGCTAAACCTTAGGCAGCAAGTTGGAAGTGGCATCGAGGGTTTTTTTTATTCCATGCTATATTTGTATAGATCTAGGGTATTTAAAGAAGTCCGTGTGTTCAGCTAGTTTTGTAAAGGTTTGATTGAGGGAAAGTACAGCAATAGTGCTGGCCTTCGTTAACTCTTTCTCTCCGTAATTATTTACCACATTCTGGTGGAATGAACGTTGGTATCGTCAGTTAGGAGAGAAGGAGTTAACTCTTGGCCTAGAAAGTGGCGATCTCACTATCATGTACTTTATAAGTAGCCAAGTTTAAAACGTTACTAGTTCTTAATACCCCCCCCCCAAACTTGATAGCTAAAACAGAGGCGTCGCTAGGGTTGGTGTTACCCAGTGCGGTTAGCTAATGTCACCCCCACCCCCAAATCACTATTTCCCATATATTGTTATCCAATAAACAAATAGCTTTACAAATAAAATGTGCACGTTTTTTTGGGGGCTATTTATCAAGCGTAATAAATACATTTCTTTAGTCAAAATAAATAAATAGTAATTTTTTTAGTTCTTTGTTCTAAAAACGATTTTTTTAAAGCTTAGTAAATTGTGACCAGTGGCGTAGCTAGGATGGGGGGAGGAGGGAGGGGAGAATGTGAAAATCCCCCCAGGCCCACACTTGAAGGGGGCCCCCAAATGAGTGTCTTTTTACATAAAAAATTAAATATTACGCAAAATCCAAAGAGGTCATGCCCCCGGGTCCCCAAATTCCTAGCTACGCCTCTGCTTGTGACGCTATTTTGACTGATCATGAAGATTTGAGAATAACAAGTTTAGAAGTGCTTGGGGCAATTGTCGCGTGATTTTAAAGTACTGAACTTTTAAAAAAAAAAAAAAAAAAAAAAAGAAGACAAAACTAAAGGAATAAATTTTGTTATAAATGCTAATAAGTTTGTGATTGTATTAAGGCGGGAGAAGTTTGCCTGTAGGCGTGTCTCGGAATGTAAGGACAATTAAAACAAGGAAGAAACAAAAACGTCCCAAATGAACAAATGATTCTACAGTTTAATAAGACAAAAAGCTTGGTAGTTAATGTTCAGACTTTTCTTGGTTTTCGTTTGACTCTAAAGTTTTCATTTCATTACCAAAACATCCCGTGAGATGGTATTATTAGACTATTAGGACTGGACCAAATTAAAAAAAAAAAAAAACGTATTGTCTTCGATTCCCAATATTAAAGATGAGTGCAGTGTTTCACGCAGTGGCGCCCCCCGCCCCCTTGAATATTTTATCACATCTATTGCAAACCAAGTCGTTTGGGGAGGGGGGGGGGGCGTTTTCTTTTCAGCACTTGCGCCTTATCTCAATGAAACCACTATTTAATTTAAATTTAAACAGTTCTAGATTCGAACGTATTCCAATTGGACAGGGGTTCTCAACCTGTGGGTCGCGACCCCCTTGGGGGTCGATTGACCATTTGCCAGGGGGTCGCTTAAGACCATCGAAAATATGGATTGTTATTGCCTACTCTTCTATTGCTGTATGTGTGTGTCAGGGGAGGGGTGTCGCGGCTGAGTTGGGGGGGGGGTGTAAAAAGGGGTCACCGAGCTTAAAAGGTTGAGAACCGCTGCAATAGGATTACACTTTAAAGTGGAAATCATATGACCCCACACAAAGGTCATCGTTCCTCCAGTCCGATCCTTCACGTGAGGAAGTGTGCACATCGACGCCAGAGTTTAAGATTGTAAAAAAATCATTCAGACGAAAAAAAAAAAAATATCAAAAGTCAAGTTACTGTATGTGTGTGTGTGTCTGATTGATCTAAGCATAACTAATAACATATAATATACACAGCAAACACTGATACTAAGATTGGAACGCGAGAGCAGAAATGAGTTCAACATTCCCATCGCGTCGAGAGTTCAAGGGAGACTAATATGATCAAGGGAGACTAATATGATCCGCAAACACTTTTCGAAATCTTAAATCGATGCGCATTGAACTGATAGACGTCAGTCCAATCAATAAGAAGAGAAACCAAAATGAGTCCAGCACTAAACGCTGCTAGCACTGAGTCCCGGCTTTAATCCATCATTTACATCAAAAACGTCATAAGTAAATAGGAAGTCGATAAAGTGCTGCAAACTAGAGACCGTTCCTAATAGCGCAATTATTCTCCATTCTCTCTTGTTGTGTACACGTCTGAGCCGACAACAAATCAACAGGTTTTCTTAGGTCGAGTTCTTCTGTGCGTATCTTATTGTTTGAGAGAGAGAGAGAGAGAGAGAGAGAGAGAGTGAGAGAGAGGAAGACAGAGAGAGAGAGAGAGAGAGAATGCAAGGAAGGCAAGTTTTCACCGCGTCAATTAAATAAGACAACATGACAGCAGCTAGTTTGTTGTTGTAAATTGTAGTTGCAACATGAAATTGTTCCAAGGAACAAATATTGACTCGAGGAACACACACACACACACACGCACGCATGCCTAAAGATGGAGAGCATACCATAGAAAGTAAGCATGATTAGTTACAGCTGAACACTTGGTGTGACACTGACTATGATCAAACTTTCTTTTTTTTTAATGTAACTGAGGGAAACTGGTTGGTGGCTTATGCTCCGTTGAGATGTCTGAAAAGGTTCGAAATAAATCCTTTTATGAACCTTTTACTGGGAAAGGCTTTTATCCCGTGGCCAGGATGCAGGATTGGCTCTCCACCGACCCTTCTGTCTGAAAGCCCCCTGTCAACTAGATGATCATTTAATCACATCTGTTTGTTCATGGGTCACGGTCTCATCCCATGCGAGGCCGGAGCCCGAGCTCGCCAGGGGACAAACTCAAAATTACTATAAGGTATCATTGCGTTCCGTGGGAGGGGGTGGGCATCTTTGCCCGTATGGAACCGGCTGGGAAAAGGTGCAACGGATGCGGACGGGTTAGCAAGCCTTTGTTATATCACTTGCTAGTAAATTCGCTAGACCAAAACTTTGGTAGCCAAAGAAGGCGCCACATGCAGGTGACAACATGAAGCCTTAGATTGCACACGATACACAGAGTAAAAGGTGCGGGTGAACCTGTAGTTTGGTTTACACTTCAATATAATGGCACTATAGTGTTATCAACAGACTTCTCACTAAACAAAAAATATTCCTTGAATAATGATTAGCACGTCCAGTAAGGACGCAATAAAATCAAAGAAAACAAAAAAAGAGAATGATTATGTGAGACTAAACATTCAAGACTTTGTAACACTAATCTTGAACATTGCGATGGACTGAACGTTTTCAAGTTCATACAATTAAAGAAATAATCAACAAAAGTCCACGGGTCTGCGAACATAACATTAATACCACTGCACTGTACACATCTGACTCAATCGGAGTGAAATAAAACGACATAGATAGAGAGAGAGAGAGAGAGAGAGAGAAAGAGAGAGACAGAGAGAGAGAGAGAGAGAGAGAGAAGTGGAGACGTAATGTGGAAACGAGGACATGTGGAGAATGCCCACGTGGAAATATCCTTCATCTCACATGCCCACACTTAAAAAAAAAAAAACCCAGACAGCACGATAAACGTTTGCTCATGAAAGTGAAAGTCGAAATCTAAACTCAAATCAGCACCACCACATTACCTGCTAGTTTCTCGTCTCTGCTTGCACTGGCCGTCACAATATACGACGTCATAGTTGGGCTTCCACTCTTTTCTTTGGCCTGTTCTCGGGCCACACTCGAGCGGCGACAAAATCGCACGTTATTTCAGCACAGAAAGCCTATAAATAGGATCATTCTTTCCACGGCACTGTCAACTAACTCAACCACCAAAACACAAGTCTGCCAGTCCTCCTTTATTCCGGAATGAAACAATTTCAAAAAAACCACAAAGCAGTGTTTCAATTGATGTCCCAAGTCTCAATTTGCCGCATACAGACGTAGATGTATAAATGTTTTATTGTAATAGAATTAAAAAGGGGGGCCGCACTTTCGTTAGAGTTAAATTGCACACAAAAAACCTAGCTCTAAACCAGATACATTTGAATATGTACTAACTTGCACCGCAAGAGGTGGTAAATACGATTTTAAATGTTAAAAAAAATTGCTTTCAAGTCAGCTCTCACAAGTCACGGAAGACTCCTTTTGATGTCTTGTTGCACAGAGACTGATAGAAAGGTTCGGGCACTTCCCGCCAGAAAGCAGGTAAAACATCGCAGACGGACGAGAGGAACTGGCATGCACTGATGACATCATTTCCTATCACCACGACATGGATGAGGTCAACGAACTCTTTGGATCACGTAGCAATGCAGCCACCAATGAATCCAGACTAGGCTTCAAACAACTTCCTGTCAGACGTATTCAAAGCCTCCACTGGCTCGAACTGTTACAAGAAAACTCCATTAAATTTCACTGTCATTAATTGCATTGCATTACCAGGACATCAAATTAACACGACTGTTTTTTTTTATGTTGACTTTGAAGGTAGATCTAAGACAGCATCCCTTTAAATTTAGATCTAATACAGCATCCCCAAGAAACGCTTTGGACCTACCGACACTATTTATTGTTTAAGTCAGCATTGTATTACTTGAGTAAATAATGAAATAGCAATGTCATATATAGAATCCCTAGCCTACTACTAAGTGCCTATCAACTGACTGGCACACAGCAATTCCCAGAATACACCATCTTTCGGTGATCATTCATTGCAGCATCACGTGTTCCACAGGAGACGATAAAATGTAATCGCTCATCGCAGAGCTGAGTATCGATACCCGAGCCAGTGGCAACTTTTACGCCAGAAAATGCTGTCAAAGTGAGCCGTGTCGCGTGACTCGAGCGAATTCATCAGCTGAATAGCCAAGCAGCATTTGGCGGTATCGCGGAGAGCTATGGGGGACACCTACTGTCTCCAGTTACTGTCACGTCTAGCCTGACAGCAACACAGGAGTGAGAGGAAGGGAGGAGCAGGAAGAGAGGGGCCCACGCCTCCTCAGGCTGAGGCGAACCACAACGGTTTTGTCCTTAACCACTTCAGTGGTGGCACAAGACAGGAATGCGCGGTGCCGCCCGCGACTTTATCGACCAGACATATGTCTGCAAGTCAATATGGCATATTGATGACTCCAATGATAAATAAGAAAAACATTTTTTACACTAAAGCTTAAACGAAGTGTAATTGTATCAATTAGTTTGGATCAGTCATGTCATTACAATTGTAATAGATCTAGAGTCCTAGACCAACTGTGCGATTAATGTTTTTTTACCAATTTTTTTGTGTGCACTATCTCAATACGCTACTACGATCCTATCACTTATCTGGACCAGTTGTGACAATGGGAGTGGGGGGGGGGTGAGAACGTGAGGTACTATGACTAGAGAAGATTGTATAGTTATATACTGTTTGTTTCACTTTAGAGCGGGCACCTAAAAAAGGGGACTAATTCAGCTTATACTCATACACACGCACACACACACACACCACTTCAGTCAAGTACTATTTATTTCCCTTAATTGAGATACCAATCAAAAACCAATAGTCAATTAACTAGTGGATTAATTTTTTAATATTGATTCTTGTGTTATCTTCTTCTTCTTATCTTATATAATACAGACGTTACTTCAAAAAAGAAGATGATTACATCCTACACCTTAAATTCTGCCAAGTCACTGGTTTTCCTGGCTAGCTCAGGCAACCCATTCCATGCTCTAATAGCACTAGGGTTATCAGGTAAAGGAAATGATTGTGCAAAATTTTAGCTCGATTGGAGATTGGGTGCCAGAGAAATAAGTGTACTAACTTTTTTTTACCAGACAGACAACAGAGTAACTAGTGCTGTAGTAGAGTAACTAGAGTGGTAGTAGAGTAACTAGTGCTGTAGTAGAGTAACTAGAGTGGTAGTAGAGTAACTAGTGTGGTAGTAGAGTAACTAGTGTGGTAGTAGAGTAACTAGTGTGGTAGTAGAGTAACTAGAGTGGTAGTAGAGTAACTAGAGTGGTAGTAGAGTAACTAGAGTGGTAGTAGAGTAACTAGTGTGGTAGTAGAGTAACTAGTGTGGTTGTAGAGTAACTAGTGTGGTAGTAGAGTAACTAGTGTGGTAGTAGAGTAACTAGTGTGGTAGTAGAGTAACTAGTGTGGTAGTAGAGTAACTAGTGTGGTAGTAGAGTAACTAGTGTGGTAGTAGAGTAACTAGTGTGGTAGTAGAGTAACTAGAGTGGTAGTAGAGTAACTAGAGTGGTAGTAGAGTAACTAGTGTGGTAGTAGAGTAACTAGTGTGGTAGTAGAGTAACTAGTGTGGTAGTAGAGTAACTAGTGTGGTAGTAGAGTAACTAGTGTGGTAGTAGAGTAACTAGAGTGGTAGTAGAGTAACTAGAGTGGTAGTAGAGTAACTAGTGTGGTAGTAGAGTAACTAGTGTGGTAGTAGAGTAACTAGTGTGGTAGTAGAGTAACTAGAGTGGTAGTAGAGTAACTAGAGTGGTAGTAGAGTAACTAGAGTGGTAGTAGAGTAACTAGTGTGGTAGTAGAGTAACTAGTGTGGTTGTAGAGTAACTAGTGTGGTAGTAGAGTAACTAGTGTGGTAGTAGAGTAACTAGTGTGGTAGTAGAGTAACTAGTGTGGTAGTAGAGTAACTAGTGTGGTAGTAGAGTAACTAGTGTGGTAGTAGAGTAACTAGTGTGGTAGTAGAGTAACTAGTGTGGTAGTAGAGTAACTAGTGTGGTAGTAGAGTAACTACTCTAGTACAACTTAATACAAGGGAAATAACAAATTCAAAAATTTGTTGGTAGCCTAACCCAAGTTATCTTATAGCTTTTCAATCAAGAAATCTGAAGTTTCCAATTTCGTTATTATGTTACACTGATGGAAAATATGGACAAATTCACCTAAAATGTATTTAAAATGTACTTACTACGGTTCCACTAATCTGAACTTGTAACAAAGTAATCCTATAAAGATGGTCAACTGTTTGCCTCGGTATGTTGTAAGCTTTTAATGATCTTTCCCTTATCTGGAGAAGAATAATCAACAAAAAGGTCATTGCTCTTTTTTGAACAAAGGGAAACAATTTTCAAGTTTGAAAGGCTATGAGACAGAGTTATTACATTTTAATTTTTAATCAGATAACTGATGGGTTCCATGGAAACTGTTTTGAACAAACCATTTAAAAGAAATTAACCAAAAAATTTAAGGAACAAGAAATATGCTTTTATAACTGTCTCGGTTAGTTTTACTAGTTTCAGATGTTTCTCCACAAAGGAAGAGTATTACGTTCTGTAAAATGAAAATTGACTGCAATTACGTCTAACTTCCTGGAAACTGCTGTAGCACTACCAAAGATAGTATTGACTCTTAATAGTCCGACTCTGAATTAAATGAAATTAAATTGGTCTGAATTAAATGAAAACACACAGCTTCTTTGACCTTAAATATAATAACAAATATAGGTTAGGGGTACAAATATAAATACATTTGACTCTTAATAGTCCGACTCTTCATAATCTGACACACTTTAGTAATCTGACAGTGCAATGATGTAAATTTATGTAATTAATGTAGATACTGATTTATTTGATTCATAAGCCAAGTTGTTTGATTCCATAAAAAAAAAAAATTAATAGAAGGGTGTTTGAATTAAATTACGATTTTCTTACCAAAAATTATTTCAAACAGCCAGTTTTGGACATAAATGTTAATGATTTTACATTATATTTTTTTGTTTGTTGTTTTTTTTATAGATAATAAATGGGCAAATGTTTGGAGTGTGCTTGGTACATTGAATGAAGTTAAATGCCTAGCGCTACTAGATAGATCTAAATTTATATACGGTCCCAAGCCCGGGTGAGAAAGGAGGAGGGTTTGGCGTGGGGCTAGCAACCCCACCCTGTAAAACCACAATTGCTACAGAAATAGCAAACTTGACACATAAAGAAAACTATACAGATCTTTATGGAGACAGCTTGCTGCCCAATGCGCCGAACGGTGCGGGAGGACCTAAGTCTAAGTAAGTAATATAGAGGATTCAGCTATGTAGGCAAGAATGGCTATCCTAACCTGTACTATACTACAAAAGATCATTTGTATTAGAAAATTATTAAATTAATAAAGAAAAAACACAAACATTCAACACACGTCTAATCATGCAAACATAGTCTAAAAGTCTTTGTAGAAGTCACTATCCCAGTGACCTAATATTGGTAGAAAAAGTGTGTTCATATTTTTTTTTTTTTGTTCGTATTTATGCATAATTTGATTTTGAAAACATCTTTAAATCATCTTAATGATTTCATGTGAGGGGCTATGCCTGGGGATCTTAAAATTTAGTTAATGTTAATATGCCTGGGGATCTTAAAATTTAGTTAATGTTAATATACTATAGACTATAGAATTAAAATTTGAGTTTATTGATGCCTAATATAAATATAGAGACTGTCTGCAATAAATTATGGTGTCTGGAATCAAATAATGTGGGTGAAATTTGTCCGAATTAAATGAAAACACACAGCCTCTTTGACCTTAAATATAATAACAAATATAGGTTAGGGGTACAAATATATAAAAAATATAAAATATAAGTAGTAATCCTTATTCTTCTATGTCGAACCATTGTCAAATATTAATGGCTTTAAACTTTAATGCGCTGTCAAAGTCAAACTTTACCTATAAAAAAGTATAAGTAAGGTGTCCGAATAGCATGATTATTCATGATAAACAACTCTAACTCTAGGTCTCTATATCTAGAGTCTAGATCTACTTTATATTATAGATCTACTTAAATTCTTTAACACTAACACTGAGCGGCAGTACTAACACTACTATTTTAACTATTTACTACTAACAGTGCCACTAACAGTATTACAGTAACACTCGTCACTAACACTCAGTCTCAGTCACTGCTGTCTGTTAGTTCGCAGTGTCACACTTAACACTAACAGAAACAGTGCCAGGATAGAATTCTAGACATACCAGAGAATTGTAGACCAGATCTAGATTAGTTCTGGATCTATAAACCATATAGGATTTTTGCTAAATAAAAAAGTAGATCTAGATATTTAGTTCTTAATATTAATAGGTTCATAAGGTTAAAGGCATAATAAATAAGTCATATAAATATAAATGTTTTGAGTGTCATCTTCTAATCCCAAATAACGCATGCGCAAATTCGTAGTTTATTTCCCTTGAATACAAACTTCCGTATCACTTCCGTAAAAATGTTGCTGGTAATCACTTTCTCCTTGAAAGAGTTGCGAATCTAAAAAAGAATATACAAACGGTTCCATTGCATTTGTTTGTTATAATAGCAAGTGGAATAGAATATTTATTTTAAAAAATTTATATTAAATAATTATGCAAATTAAAGACGCACGTTTAATCAATATAGTTATGTAACTTTTTGTGTGTAGAGGTGTACCCGCGATAGCTCAGTTGGTAGAGCGGAGGACTGTAGTTGATATAGATAGCTATCCTTAGGTCACTGGTTCGAATCCGGTTCGCGGGAATTTTTTTTTTTTTCGAAACGCCATGTCAAAAGTCTTTATGTATTTCCCAATAGAACGGATTCGATAAATTATATATTGAAATTACAACAATTTGTTCATGCCGGTCAGTCAGACATGTGAATAAATCCACTGATCAACGTAAAGATTCGCTAGTCAATCAATCAGGGCACAGTAACTAAGGACTGGAAATAAGCTAACTTCACTCCCTTATTTAAAAAAAGGAGACAAATCTGATCCAGGAAACTAAAGACCAGTGTCACTAGCCAGCAGTAGCGGCCTAAGAGGGTGGCAAAGGGGGGCATCCTCCCCAGGCCCCGCGCCTGAGGGGGGCCCCTGGATCGGAGATTTCATTGTCACCAACTTCGAAAACCAAATCAGTTCTCATAAACTAGGACTTGCTACTCAATATTTTAAGCTCTTAACAATCATTTTTGGTTCCAAAATACCGTTCAGTTTAGGTAAAGACAACATCTAATGATCTGCTGATTCTAAGAGGCTATCATGATACTATCATCGTTTGACACAGGGGTTCTCAGCCTGTGGGTCGCGACCCCCCCCCCCTTTGGAGGTCGAGTGACGATTTGCCAGGGGTCGCCTAAGACGATCCAAAATATGGATTGTTATTGACTACTCTTCTATTGCTGTATACGTGTGTGCGGGGAGGGGGGTCGCGGCAGAGTGGGGGATTGTAAAAAGGGGTCGCCGAGCATAAAAGGTTGAGAACCGCTGGTTTAACAGTTCACAATAAAAACGTGTAGGCGGAAACAACCAATCCTAAATCGTATATTTCGTATTTAAACATCGACGTCCGAACGGATTTTAGTAGGGAAACAAATAGTAATCAAATTTAGAATGCACCTTGCATTATTACAATTGTATATGAAAGTCATTTATAACATTTGTAGTAACATAAATGCAACTTTTGAAAAATAGATTATTTTAAAAATGAAAATTAACTAACAAATATACAGTGTTTTCTTGACTTTAGCTGGTGATACGTTCTAAGACCGAACTTTAATGTCATATTTTCGCGGTATTTAATTTCATATACGTACACTATTTTCGGGTATGAACAGTATCACAGGACAACCCCAAACACTTAAAACCTCTAGATAACCATCTCCCATTTCATTAATAAATCTTACATGCTGTTCCTTTTAAAAAACTCATTAAATGTTCAGTAATTTTTAAAAGTGTCATTAAGCACTGTTGTGTCGCATCTTCTTTTTTGAAGTAACGTCTGTATTATATAAGAAGAAGAAGAACAAGAATTAGTACCTAGATCTATACATTAAATATAGGCCTACTGTTAATTTAGTCTGCAATGGAAAAAAAAAGGTTGAGGGTGTAGGAGAAGGATTCCTTAGTTAGCACTGTAGTAACCTAGCCTGTATTGAACCAAGTTGATGTGCTTGTACAGCTATTCCGGCCATTTGCTTCCAGAAAGTGTGGCGATGACGTATTAAGTTGTTGTTTTTTTCCAATAGGCTACTGTGCATAGACATCGTGGGGCCGTGGAAAAACCCATGTCATCGTGTTAAAAAAAAACAAAAAAAAAAAGCGAGCTTATTTTTATGTTTTAACTTTTTTGAAAACCCTTCCGCAAAAGTCGGGTCTGCGAAAGTGTAGGGACCACAGTAGCTCTTATAGCAGACTTTTTTCTTATAGAACGTCCAATTGGCTTCAATTTGCAGAGTGAGAGAGGAGACATAATGTTAGTAGTCTTATCTTATCTTATATAATACAGTCGTTACTTCAAAAAAGAAGATGATTACGTCCTACGCGTCATGCATTTAGTCATGCATATTAACCAATGACTTAAATTCTGCCAAGTCACTGTTTTTTCCTGGCTAGCTTAGGCAACCCATTCCATACTCTAATAGCACTAGGGAAGAAGGAGCACTTGTACAAATTTGTCCTAGCATATGGGACGAACGGTATCCTTTTATCTTTGTGTCTTTCAGAGTATTTTATTAAATTTTGTTTTTGTATTTGAAGATTATGGTTCAGTGTTTTATGTATAATTGCTACTTTACTTTTGAGTCTTCTGTCCTGAAGGCTTTCTAAATTTAGTGATTTTACTAAAGGTGTTACTCTAGTCAAATGTGAATATTCGTTTGTTATGAATCTCACTGCTCTATTTTGTGTCTGTTCCAGTTTCTTAATGTTTTCTTGAGTTGAGGGGTCCCAAACGGAGGATGCATATTCTATTATTGTGCGAGTGTTTTCCCAATTATTTGCATCTGTTAATGCAGAACAATTACAATACAGTCTATAACGTACTGACGTAATGTAGCTATGCGATGTTCTATGTTTTGTAGCTAAAATAAAAGCCACAGCTTAGAGGCGGACATACTGTTATTGTTACAGCGTAGAGACGGATGACATCAGATCTTAAAATACCCGTATTATTCTGTTGCAGCCATGCGATTTATCACACGACACACTGAATAATATTAACATATAACATTGTTCTTTGAAACGCAATGTAATTTTCTGGTATATAGCATACACTTATTCACTGGTCTTTCTTCGTTTTTTTTTTGTTTTATCCTTAAAAATATGGTAATATCGCTTTTGCATTAAGCGGACTTTCGGATTACCGAAGTTGTGGATTATCGGGACGCTGGCCTGGGGGGCGATTTGTGTCAGCTGGCCACACATGCAAAGCTACCCCTATCCGCATCACCGCAGAGTTATGTGTGGCCTCCTTTAGTCGCGAAGCGACTATGGATCATCTCATGGAAATGGGATGAATGCCTGGGCATAAGTTGTGGTCGGAACGATGTCGCCCACACATCAGTTCCCCCCCCCCCTCCACGCAGCTGATGTATCCAAAGGAACGGCAGTGCCGATACAGTTTGGGGTCAGCGGCGTCGCAGGTTCTGCCAGAGTGTAGCACTGGGTGCTGCAAACTGCCTTAAGGTCGCCAGCTCCTGATTTTTCCTCAGGGTTGACTCCCGAAACCTTTCCCATGATTGGGTAAAGCTGCAAGGCAACAGAGGTTTGAATTCAGAGTTTTCCTTCTCCTAGGTGGGTAGCCAGCCATGGCTAGCGAGCCCCTCCCGCTCGAAGCTTACTGGTTAAGGCGCCAGTTACTCGCCTTTGCCCCTTCTCCTGTTAGTGAAAACAGTTCCGACGGACTCAATATCTGAGCCACACTTGAAGGCCAGGAGTTGGGACTGGTTGTCAGAGGCTATTCGAGACGCATGCCATTAGGAAGCATTTTATAGGCAGTGGAGTGCTTACATCTATTACCGCTTCCGGCAATGACAACCTGGCGGAACCACCGCAGAGTTATAACAATACAATAATCTTGGATTGTGAAGAAAAATTTTAAGCAAACAAACAATTATTCAGACGGAGAATTTTTTTTTTAACAGAATCCTTTTTTGACTTACTTGCCAACTCTGTTGCACATGATTTGCTTTTTAAATGTCGCTGTTATCTTATACAATACAGACGTTACTTAAAAAAAAAAAGATGATTTTATTAATAATAGTGTTGCAACTAACGAAGGTAAAGATACATTGTCAACTTTTTTGAAGTGGGGAGGATTTTGTACTTTTTTGTGCCGACGTTTCGGCGGGCCAGATGGAACAACGTCGCTGACCGGTTCAGGCCCGCGGGCCGTACTCTGGGCATCACTGTTGTAACCAAATCTCTCAACTCTTTCTGGTCAGCAGCTGTACTTAACAGAGTATAAAGATATAGAGGCTGGTTTCACGTTGACCAGTCAGCTTTTCCTTGGACTGCCCTTTCTTCGTGCTCCCACCACTTACCTTGATGGATGACTTTTAAAGTGAGTCGCGTCTTACAATATGAATAAACTTGTATACATCATTAATGTCTTTGTGAGTTTTAAGGGCGCCTCTGAATCAACTCAATTGTTATGAAGTTTCGGTAAGTAAAGGCGGTTAGTCGTTGTGTTGGCCACGGTACATCCTAGTCAACCGACGGCCAAAGAAACAGAGGAGTTTAACATCCTTTGTCGATGAGATCGAAAACTTTGTCGATGAGATCGAAAATATAACTGCGTTCAATATGGGCATTAGCTTGGACCTCTTTATGACAGGGCGCTTTGTTTAACCAGGCTTCAGCTCAACTCTTTTGACAGTAAAAACGTAGGACGTAATCATCTTCTTTTTTGAAGTAACGTCTGTATTATATAAGATAAAAAAATAAAACAGTTTAGCTGATGTAGAATTTGTAAGCTGAAAAGAGGAATTGTAAAAAAGGTGTACAGCACATGGATATAGAAGTTACTTAGTGATTTCATAACTCGGGAGGTAATTATTTATTCTCTGGCACTGCCAGGGTGAAGATTTGTTAAGTAAAATACAAATTGTTTCCCTTGAACATAGTCTTATGATGTGTTAGGTCAGCAGCAAAATAGGCAGGGCCGGTCCTACCAATTGCGGGGTCCTAACGTAAGGGATTGCTTTTGATTAGTCTCTTCACTGACAGCTCCATCAATTCCTTAATGTTGTTCTACCATCGCTATTATTACATTTATGATATATACAGGGCCGGATTTAAGGGAGGGCAAACGGGCTACAGCCCCGGGACACCACAAGAAAGGGGCCTCCACAAAAGAGATAATGTTTTTTTTTCGCATTTTTAAGGCTGGCAAAAAAGTTGTGATTAAGAAGTGTGCGCTTGTAGCATGCTCGGAATAAGTAAACATAGCTTCGGATTTACCAAGGGCCTTACCCTCCAAAAAACTAAAAAAATAAACACTTTTTTAAACTAGTATAAGCATATTAAATATATATATTAAAAAAAAAAGAAGAATGAGATAAGATTAACAAGAACTCTATTTCTTTTAAAATATAGCATGCTTTTAACTTTTAGATATAAGTATTTTCATTCATAAGTGCATCTTTATTAAAGATTTATTTATTAAATTGTAGGGGCCTCCACATAGTTAAATCTGGCCCTGGACATATTTGTAAAAAAAACTTCTGAATCCGTTTTTATTTCTTTTCTTTTCATAAAATGTTTTGTAATGATTTTACAAAGAGCGATTATGAATTAAAATACTGAAGTCATTAACATCTACTGCGATGGTGTATCTACGATTACGTAATCAGTTCGTGTGTATGTGTCAACCGGTGTCAACACAAGATGTAATAAGCAAGCACGGCCTGTGCTCTGATTAACCAAAAAAAAAAAGACCCTATTTGGACAATGCGATCCTATACCAATTATGGTCAATGAAGACGCCCCTATCTTCTCAGAAAGGGGCCCACAGACCAGCCAATGGTAATTAAGCATATCTGCAATTTGAGAATACAGCCACATTAATTTTTTGTAGATAAAAAAAAATGTGGCATGATGGGAATGAACGTGTTTTCTACTTGCGTTTTGTTTCAACACGCGCGACATCTAGCGTTATCAGCCCGCCCTCCCCCCGCCCCCTCTAGACAACACAGGGAGAAGTATAACCGAGACTATTAGGAGGACCGGACACTCTCACAGTCACTCGTCACCCAGACACTCTCAGCGCTGCTCTCTTCTCTAAGTGAATAACTTTTCAAACCAAAAAAAAAAAAACAACTTTTTAAGCGAAACAAACATGTGTGACGACGATGTTGCCGCTTTGGTAGTGGACAACGGGTCCGGTATGTGCAAGGCCGGTTTCGCCGGGGATGATGCCCCCAGGGCAGTTTTTCCTTCCATCGTTGGAAGACCCCGCCATCAGGTTTGTAGGAACCTATTTCTCATTGCCTGTGATTTTTATATAAATATTTTTAGAGTATCGTTAGAAATGTCAAAATCATTGACAACTATTGCATGAACACTGATCTATATCATAACTTTAAAAAATTATATTATGAGATAAAACTTACACCCCTTTTGTAATAGGAATTATTTAATGATCTCCCTTTATGAACTAAGCTCATTGCGGTGAACGGATGACTGATTTTTTTTCCCATAAAGGGCAATATAGGCCCTACACTTCGCTAAATTATTGATTACATTATCACTACAGGAATTATCATTCTTGACATTTGGATCATATTTTTCTAAATAAATACTTTTTTTTTTGTATTTTGGGGCAAGTACTCTTTCATTTCCTTTTTATTGGTCCTAAAAGTATAACTGAAAATGGAAAGAAAAAACAACAACATCCCCCCCCCCAAAAAAAAAATTAATGTAAAAGATTATTTTTGCACCTTGAATGAATCTCATGATTTAATTATTAAATTAATTGTATACAGGAATCTACCAGATTAAAACATTTTAGTTTATCTGGTCCATTGCCCCTGTATAACCATATTTGATGCATTGCATAAATATACTTGCTCGTACACAATACTTAATATAGGTCTAAATCTCTTTGCATAGAAACGTTAACATACTGTCAGTATGTATCATTACGTAGTCTCAATTAATGTTAATTAGCTGCGAGCCATTAGGCCTACATTAGACTCGAGTGTGTATTGGTTACAGTAGGCTCTTAAAAACATAATTTTGACCTGCAGGCGCTTCCAAAGTCTATGAAAACGAGTTTGTGTTATAATTACTTTTGGGTCCATTTTCTCTATGGTGTCTATTGTATAAATTTAAACCTGACCTTCAATGAAGATATTCAGGATGAGTTCAGTCTTAGTATAGGTCAATAGGAATCAAAATGAATATTATTATTCATAGACCTAATCAGACGTTTTATGTAAAGAAATATAAATATATAAGATTTTACATTGCTACATGCCAACATATGTAGCCTTAATAATGCACATACATAGATTTAATATTGTATGTATATTGGGTCTATGTCACTGTTGTGATGTTCACAGATGTACTAATTATCCTTCAAATATACACATTTCTTTTGTTCCATTGGGACAAAAGGAATGTTTAGCTGACTGATTATTCAATTTCACAATCGTTTCCTGCTATCTTTCGAGTCTCATTACAGTAAAAGGCCCGTCCATTTCTTGACACAGTCCTTCTCTCTTCCTTTTCTCCCTGGTTCTGTTCCCTGTAGGATGGTCTTTTGCTAGTCACCGTTGAGAAGATTGCCATTAAGATGTGTTTAATTATCTCACATGAACAATCATATTCACCAATGAGTGTCGTTTTCAACACTCAACGGCAGTGGTTCCCAAACTTTTTCCTTAACGGAACACTTGGCACATTCTGAATATTTAGCGGAACACCTTGCTATTTTTTAGGGAGATTTATTCAAATGGTGGCCTACTAATTAATCCAGTAGTTCGTGGAACAACTATACAGTCCTCACGAAACACTAGGGTTCCGCGGAACACAGTTTAGGAATCACTGTTCTATGACGTCATCTTTCATATGCATCGTCACATTGATGTCCACACCGCGCCGCACCATCAGAGAAAAAGCTACATAAAGGCGTGCAACTAAGGTGGGCAGTTTATACATTCAGTCAAAGACTGAAGTCGCAATCACGATCGTTTTGTGAATGTCGTAAAACCAGAACAACAATACACAAGTAAGGAAAAGGAATTCGAGATTGAATACATTAAAATGTAAACATGTTTCATAAAATGTTTCGGATGTTCCTTCAGAGTTATAGATAATTTACTTCCTAGCTCAAACCTCCCGCAGGACGACGGGAGATGGCAGCGGGCAGGGTATGATACCGGGATCATCGAGACGACCGAACGACTGTCCAGCGCGCATACCGCACGACCAGGCATCCGTCAGATTTTACAGGGGTTCTCAACCTGTGGGTCGCGACCCCCCTTGGGGGTCGATTGACCATTTGCCAGGGGTCGCCTAAGACCATCGAAAATATGGATTATTATTGCCTACTCTTCTATTGCTGTATGTGTGTGTCGGCTGGCTGGGGGGTCGCGGCAGAGTGGGGGATTCTAAAAAGGGGTCGCCGAGCTTAAAAGGTTGAGAACCGCTGCATCAGAAGGATATACCAACTTTTTTTTTTGTTTTAAATCTAGTTTCAATTCAAAATACTGGGTTAATTTACGGTTTCATAAAATGCAGTTACCTATTAATGATAGACCCTATCAGATAAAGCCGCTATCACACCAGAGGTGTGCTTACATTCTGTGCTAAGGCGATAAGTCTTAGGGATGATGATAGTATGTCGGCTGTGTCTAGGGGGCGTAACACCATCGGTATTTTTTTTATCACGTTTGGTCAACACTAGACTTAGTCAAAGCTTATCAAAGAGGCTAAAAAAACGTGGACTGGATTACATACGTTTTTTTTTAACTTCTTAGTACGCGAACGTGATAAGTCTCATAGATCTAACCACTATTAGTCAAATCACACAAAAAGAGACTCCAGGACTAGATGAAAATAATCATAAATCAACTATAATAGGCTATATAAAACACTGACTGAACCATAACTCATGACAAAGAATAAAATAAAACCCCTCAAACACAAGGATAAAAAAAAGTTTCTTACTTTGGCCTAAGATATATAATTTATATTTTTTTTAAAGGATCTTTACATTGTTCTCTGCTATATCACCGAATCTGTAGCTCATTATACTACCTACTTGTCTCTCCATCCGCCCCATACTTCCGAACCGTAGGTCCTGGGTTCGAATCTTGGTGAAGACGGGTTTTTAATTTCAGGATCTTTAGGGTTGTCTCTGGCCACAGGACACCCTGATTAACCGTGGGCCATAGAAACAGATGACCTTAGATCGGAAGGTCTGAAAGGGAACTTTACTTTTTAACCCCATATTTATCTTCTTATCTTATCATTTACATAATGATACGTGTGCTGTTTAGAAAATGGTAGAACCTTCGCCAAAGGTTTCAAAATTAGAGGATACTCATTTTCATTTATCTATTTTATAAAATATTTTTATAGTGCTATCTTACCCTGCAAAGGAACGAAAAACGCCCTCCTTTTTACAAAGCTTATATCAAATTACAATGGTACACATTTTTTACACGTTGATTCATTTCTCACACATCCATTCTCTGTCGTAATTAATTAAAGGGCCTTTTATCTTATCTTATATTATACATAAGAAGATGATCACGTCCTAAGAATGTTCCTAGGTCAACCTAGTCATGCGTGTTAACCAATGACTTATATTCTGCCAAGTCATTTGGTTTTCCTGGCTAGCTCAGGCAACCCATTCCATGCTCTAATAGCACTAGGGATGAAGAAGCATTTGAACAAATTTGTCCTAGCATATGGGACGAGGAATGTGCCTTTATCTTTGTGTCTTTCTGGGTATTTTATTAGATTTCAAGATTATGTCTCAGTATTCTATGTATATTTGCTACTTTACTTTTAAGTCCTGAGCCAATTACAAATGTGGAGTCGTAGCTTTTGTTTCAATATACACAGATACGTACACGTATAATACTAAATATGGTCTAGTAAATCCCCCCCCCCACCTCCTTTAGGTGACCACTTAAGGTACATGTCTACCATAAGAGTAAAAATCCACAAAAATTGATAAAAAGTGTTTTTTTTAAGTCTATTGTGTTAAGTATAGTTTGTACATTACTAAAAAAAAATATTTTTTTAAAAAATGCTAATTAGGTATCCAATATGGCCGCAGTAAAGGTAAAATTTAGTAGTTTTGTGCCGCAAAATAAGTTATTTATATATTAATGTATTGTCATCAAACTTTGCACACTTGTAGAACTCAGGCCACCAAAGGGAATGAACCTAAAAGTATTATGCTACCTCTTAAAATAAAAAAAATACAATTTTTCAAATTTTGACCCTAAAAATGTGGATTTTTTCACCGTTTTCATCAAATTCAAAGGTGCGGGTCCCACTGCTGTCGCATAGGTTGCAGTTGCCTAAGGCCGACCCTGCAAAATAGCGGCGTATGCTACGCCGTGGGTCGACTAGTTTAACTATATTTATGATTACTGAAGGATTAATTTCTTTTGTCAGTATGAGAAAAAAAATTAATTACCAGACTGATTGGTTAATGTTTTTTAATTGATTCGTGTCTGTTTTATTCCAATAAATATTTGTCCAAAGTTTCAACTTGATCGAGAATGGGTGTGGGAGAAATGAACTTTTTTACCAGACAGACTGAGTTAATATAAGCTTTGTAAAACTAATTTTGACACACCATAGCACTCGCGTCTGAATGGACCTCATTCACCAATCGTAAACAAACAACATTTAGCCACGTGGTGATCTATCTCTTCTATATAATTTACGATCTCATGTTTGATTCATGATGGTTGTCACGTGACAGTTTTTTTCATTGTTTTATCTATAAGATCACGTGACTAAATGTTGTTTGTTTACGATTGGTGAATGAGGTCCATTGTTTCTCCATTTTCGTGGTCATGAGGCTAAGTGCGCATGAACTTGGGTTGGCTTGGCTACCTAGAAGGGGGGGGGGGGCTCGAGGTTCGACACCCGACTCGGGCAGAGTTGTGTTAACTGAGCGCCTAAAGGCAGCACGGAAAACCAACTCTTAGATACCCCCTCCCCCCACTGGTCCACAAATGAGATTGGACCAAAAAGAGCTCTGAGCATGCTATAAGCATGAAAGTAGCGCTATATAAAAGTTATAATATATATTTTCAGGGTGTCATGGTTGGCATGGGTCAGAAGGACAGCTACGTGGGTGATGAGGCCCAGTCCAAGAGAGGCATCCTGACCCTCAAGTACCCCATCGAGCACGGCATCGTCACCAACTGGGACGACATGGAGAAGATCTGGCACCACACCTTCTACAACGAGCTCAGAGTGGCCCCCGAGGAGCACCCCGTCCTCCTGACAGAGGCCCCACTCAACCCCAAAGCAAACAGGTAGGTTGCTTGGTATCCATATACATGTAACGACACCCCCCTTTTACCAGCTATGTATAAGACGCATGCTGCCAATCAGTGGTTGCTATGAAGCATTTTCGTGGGAGAGCCGATTAAGAAATTTGAATTAAGTCGTAATTCTCAGTTTCTATATTTATTGTGTTCATATGAATCAATTATTAAGTTTTATTATTTTTTTTAAAGCTTTGTGTTTACTTTAAATATGATAAACTTTGAATAGGCCTAATTAATGAAGCAACATCACAACACAAGGAAATCATAACATAATGAACTCATACATCATTCTATAACAATATCATAACATAACAATGTCATAACATAGCAATATTATAAAATAACAATATCATAACATAGCAATATTATATAATAACAATATCATAACATAGCAATATTATAAAATAACAATATCATAACGAATGTAAAACATTTCCGAAGCTCATTTTATCATTTTTTGTTTTACAGAGAAAAAATGACCCAGATTATGTTTGAGACTTTCAATTGCCCAGCTATGTATGTCTCTATCCAGGCCGTGTTGTCACTGTACGCTTCTGGCAGAACAACAGGTAATTAGCAACGTAAATGGCAATCAACGATATCATCAATTAAACACCATGTCATCCGTTTGGACCTCTATAGTCTTCTGTCTTAGTGTGTAGTCTGGAAGCTGGGGGCTGGGAGGGGTAGAAGCAGGGCTTTTGTTTTTGTGACGGTACGCACCGTTACGGCTACCGGCACCTTTTTGAATATGGTGGGAAAAATTAGTACTTTTCTTGTATTTTAAAAACGTATATGATTAATTTATTCGTAGTTAAAAGTTAGGCATTCAATCACTGAGTACTGGCAACTAATCACTGAGTACCGGCATTCAATCACTGAGTACCGGCAACTAATCACTGAGTACCGGCAACTAATCACTGAGTACCGGCACCTAATCACTGAGTACCGGCAACTAATCACTGAGTACCGGCAACTAATCACTGAGTACCGGCAACTAATCACTGAGTACCGGCAACTAATCACTGAGTACCGGCAACTAATCACTGAGTACCGGCAACTAATCACTGAGTACCGGCAACTAATCACTGAGTACCGGCACCTAATCACTGAGTACCGGCACCTAATCACTGAGTACCGGCAACTAATCACTGAGTACCGGCAACTAATCACTGAGTACCGGCACCTAATCACTGAGTACCGGCACCTAATCACTGAGTACCGGCAACTAATCACTGAGTACCGGCACCTAATCACTGAGTACCGGCACCTAATCACTGAGTACCGGCAACTAATCACTGAGTACCGGCAACTAATCACTGAGTACCGGCACCTAATCACTGAGTACCGGCAACTAATCACTGAGTACCGGCAACTAATCACTGAGTACCGGCAACTAATCACTGAGTACCGGCAACTAATCACTGAGTACCGGCAACTAATCACTGAGTACCGGCAACTAATCACTGAGTACCGGCAACTAATCACTGAGTACCGGCACCTAATCACTGAGTACCGGCAACTAATCACTGAGTACCGGCAACTAATCACTGAGTACCGGCAACTAATCACTGAGTACCGGCAACTAATCACTGAGTACCGGCACCTAATCACTGAGTACCGGCACCTAATCACTGAGTACCGGCAACTAATCACTGAGTACCGGCAACTAATCACTGAGTACCGGCACCTAATCACTGAGTACCGGCAACTAATCACTGAGTACCGGCAACTAATCACTGAGTACCGGCAACTAATCACTGAGTACCGGCACCTAATCACTGAGTACCGGCACCTAATCACTGAGTACCGGCACCTAATCACTGAGTACCGGCAACTAATCACTGAGTACCGGCAACTAATCACTGAGTACCGGCAACTAATCACTGAGTACCGGCAACTAATCACTGAGTACCGGCAACTAATCACTGAGTACCGGCAACTAATCACTGAGTACCGGCACCTAATCACTGAGTACCGGCAACTAATCACTGAGTACCGGCAACTAATCACTGAGTACCGGCAACTAATCACTGAGTACCGGCAACTAATCACTGAGTACCGGCACCTAATCACTGAGTACCGGCACCTAATCACTGAGTACCGGCAACTAATCACTGAGTACCGGCAACTAATCACTGAGTACCGGCACCTAATCACTGAGTACCGGCACCTAATCACTGAGTACCGGCAACTAATCACTGAGTACCGGCACCTAATCACTGAGTACCGGCAACTAATCACTGAGTACCGGCACCTAATCACTGAGTACCGGCACCTAATCACTGAGTACCGGCAACTAATCACTGAGTACCGGCAACTAATCACTGAGTACCGGCACCTAATCACTGAGTACCGGCAACTAATCACTGAGTACCGGCACCTACTGGGTAGAAGTAACCCTTCCTTCGTGTTATCTACGAGACAAGCGAAATGAAATAAAAGTTAACCTCTCAATAACAGAGAAGTTATTTCCCTTCTTCAATACAAAACAAATATAACTAATTACCAATAATTAGCTGACTAATTAGTTATTTTTTTTAATTGACTCATGTTTTTTGTTAGGGACACTAAATAATTGTTTATACACGTTGCTTATTCCACACTAATTCTCTGATCAAGTGGAAACTTCGCACAATTATTCATTGGCATAGACAAGACATGAATCAATAAAGAATTTAACCAATTATTCAATTAATTCCTGGTAATTAATTATTATGTTTGACACCTACAAGGGGAATGAATCATTCATTATTCACATATACGGCTAAATCTGTAGGTTTCGTCCCCTTAGATAAGTGTACACATCATTTCTCTCACGCCCATTCTCGGATCAAGTTAAAACTTTTAATAAATTTTTTATTGTACCCAACAAAGAACGAATCTAGAATTAACCAATTAGTAAATTAATAGCTGGTAATTAATTATTTTGTTGGTATCATAAATGTCATTATCATTGGAGTTTTTATTTTCTTAATTTCGCTGAAGAAATGTCTAGATGTAGTTATTATTATTATTTTTTTGTGTGTGTGACTATCAAATTATACTGTAACAATGACTATCTCGTCCATCAGGTATTGTGCTGGACTCCGGTGACGGTGTCTCCCACACTGTACCTATCTACGAAGGCTATGCTCTTCCCCATGCTATCATGAGACTGGACTTGGCCGGACGTGACCTCACAGACTACCTGATGAAGATCCTGACAGAGAGGGGCTACACTTTCACGACCACAGCCGAAAGAGAGATCGTGCGTGACATCAAGGAGAAGCTCTGCTACGTAGCCCTCGACTTCGAAAACGAGATGCAGACCGCTTCAGCCTCCTCCTCTCTCGAGAAGAGCTACGAGCTGCCTGACGGCCAGGTCATCACCATCGGCAACGAGCGCTTCAGGTGCCCGGAGGCTCTCTTCCAGCCCAACTTCCTGGGCATGGAAACCGTGGGCATCCACGAGACCACTTACAACTCCATCATGAAGTGCGATGTGGACATTCGCAAGGACCTCTACGCCAACATCGTGTTGTCTGGCGGCACCACCATGTACCCCGGCATCGCCGACAGGATGCAGAAAGAGATAACCTCACTTGCCCCAAGCACCATGAAGATCAAGGTGATTGCTCCCCCTGAGAGGAAATACTCTGTCTGGATTGGTGGCTCCATCTTGGCCTCGTTGTCCACATTCCAACAGATGTGGATCTCCAAACAAGAATACGATGAGTCTGGACCATCAATTGTACACAGAAAATGCTTTTAAATGAATCAATATTTCGACAAGCTTTAATAAGATTGAAAAATACATAATTAGCTCAGTTTTGATAACAGTATTGGTCAAAATAATACCAATTAAAAAATATTATTTTTTTATTCAAGGCCTGTAAACGCAACAATCTTTTAACAACAAATTATATTACCAATTATATTTTTAGCGAGTTATTCCAACTATCCAAAATAATGTTACAGTTCTCTCTTTTTCTTCTCAAACTTTAAAAGTTACAAATTATTAAAGTCTTCTAAATTTGTGTACCGGTATCTTCTTTTTTTTTTAAGTAACGTCTGTAATATATAAGATAAGATATAGTTTAGGTTAGTGTGAATAAATAACATGTGTACTAATACAAAAAATTGCTTGAATTAAGTAATCTTGGTGAAAGTTATGAACCATGATTAAACAAGTTGGAACATTGTAAAAAATTGTTACATTATGATATTTATTTATGTGAATGTCTGAGTCATTGTCCAGATTTTTTTACAACGAAAACTAAATACATTTTAAAAAATATAACCAAATGTGTTTTTGTTCATTATCTATTATTTAAAGCAGAACTTACGGTGTATGTATTATGCTTAAAAGAACATTAGCCTATGTTATAACAGCTCCCTCTCCGGACAACGCCTGTTATTTCTAGTTTAAAATAATATTTAGTAGCGACCTTTGTAAATATATTATGCTACTCCAGCAGAAATAGTTTGTTAAGTGAGCAGCCAAACATTTCGGAGCCCATATACTCCTGGACAGTCACACTAGGAGGCACAAGAAATACAATAAAAATACAACAAAAAAAAAAACAATAAAAATACAACAAAAAACAATAAAAATGCAACAAAAAATACAATAAAAATACAACAAAAAACAATAAAAATACAACAAAAAAACAATAAAAATACAACAAAAAACAATAAAAATACAACAAAAAAACAATAAAAATACAACAAAAAACAATAAAAATACAACAAAAAACAATAAAAATACAACAAAAAACAATAAAAATACAACAAAAAAACAATAAAAATACAACAAAAAACAATAAAAATACAACAAAAAACAATAAAAATACAACAAAAAACAATAAAAATACAACAAAAAATACGATAAAAATACAACAAAAAATACGATAAAAATACAACAAAAAACAATAAAAATACAACAAAAAACAATAAAAATACAACAAAAAACAATAAAAATACAACAAAAAAACAATAAAAATACAACAAAAAATACGATAAAAATACAACAAAAAACAATAAAAATACAACAAAAAACAATAAAAATACAACAAAAAATACAATAAAGTACAACAAAAAATACAATAAAAGCGCCAAGGGCTCTGAATGACGGAAAGAATTAATCGAATTACGGTCGATAAACACGAACTATATACATATAGGCTTATATAGTCACAGAGAGGAAAATTCCACATTATTGATTAAATGGCACATTTCTTGTCTAGGACAAATTTGTACGAATACTCCTTCTTCCCTAGAACATGGATAGCAAACTAAAACTCTATTACCATATCACAACCAAGGCCGGCCTTAGATAATTGGAGGCCCTAGGCGAAATTAATTTGGTGTCCCCAAAGGAAATAGGAAAAAATAAACAACGAAAACATAGATTTACCCAATGTAATTTAAATCTAGTCAGGCTAGTGTACTCCAAAAATAACAAGTCTCCCTATTTCTTCTCTAAAAAGTTGTTTTGAGTCCTGTAAGAGGCACCCAAAAGTCGGAGGCTCTATGCGGCTGCCTAGTTTGCCTATGCCTTAGTCCGGTCCTGTCACAAGTTCCTCGGGGGCTGGCAAAGACCTTCCTTCAGTGAACAATACCAGATAAAAAGAAGAGGCAGACAGAGAAAGCGATGGGAAGACAACATAAAAGAATGGACAAGCCTGTTATTGAAAAAGATTTTATCCAAGGCAAAAAAAAAAGAGAGAGGAATGGAGAAAAACGGTCAACTAATCATGGACCAACGTCCAGCAAACTAAGGGATAGGTCAAGGTGAAATAATATAATACCACAAGTAAATTTGCTAAACTCGTATTTTAGTGTGTTCCGATATAGCGTGTATTGAACCGTGACCTCCGTGACGTAATTGCTGGTTGAAATAACTGTCTGTTATGAGCTGATTTGGAAAAGAAGGCGGGGCAAGTCGAGGTCAGTCCATGACATCATACAAGTGTTTGACTTCTGGATGAAAGGCTTCTTTCCAGGAGTGCTGTGTTGTCTTCCCTTTGAGTCCAGACAGATACAATGCTAATAGCCTCCCCTCCCGTCAATCAGCGCTGTGGTACGGAGGTCAAGAGTGTTGTAACAAATGTGTGAAGCTCCGTCACGGTCAACGGCACACAAAGTTTTATTTGCACGCATCCGCACACTGAGTTTGAAAACACAAACCAAAGATCAATCTCTTATGGTGGGAGACCAGTCATCCGATTTGTTACAATTATTACAGCACGGTAAGCTAAATAATTCAACACTATTTAGAACAGTGTATTTTAAAATCTAGATCTAAAAAAAAAAAGGTCTATTAGATTAATAATCTCCTTGTCTTTGAACTTTTTCATCTTATATCTTATCTTATATAATACAGACGTTACTTCAAAAAAGATGATTACGTCCTACGCGTCATGCATTCAGTCATGCATATTAACCAATGACTTAAATTCTGCCAAGTCACTGGTTTTCCTGGCTAGCTCAGGCAACCCATTCCATGCTCTAATAGCACGAGGGAAGAAGGAGTATTTGTACAAATTTGTCCTAGCATATGGTACGAGGAATGTGCCTTTATCTTTGTGTCTTTCAGAGTATTTTATTAAATTTTGTTTTAGTATTTGAAGATTAAAGAAGACTAAATACCTTATCTAAACCATATACACTTGAAATACTTCTATATCCATAATACAAAGAATAGAACTTGACTAGATCTAGAACCTATTGGTAGCTGTATTGCATTTTAGTATAAGATAAGATCCAAATGGAAATTCTGTTCGACAATTGACAACCTCAGCGTAACTATTGTAACAATAACATTATAGATGCAATTACGAAGAACATTCACACACGAAACACATACACATTCATGACCAGCGCTTTATCAATTAGACTTCTATGAACTTCTAGATCAGAGGTTCTCAACCTGTGGGTTGCGACCCCTTTGGGGGTCGATTCATGATTTGCCAGGGGTCGCCTAAGACCATTGAAAATATGGATTGAAAATATGAATTGTTATTGTCTATTCTATTGCTGTGTGTGTGTGTGGGGGGGGGGAGTCGTGGTAGAGTTGGGGATTGTAAAAAGGGGTCGCCGAGCATAAAAGGTTGAGAACCGCTGTTCTAGATGATGACATGATCTTGTAACACTCTGACGGACAGTGGGATGTATAGCTTGTACTGTTTAATATTTTAGACATATTAAACATTGTCAATAACAAGGATCATTTAATCTAGAAGTAGCCTATAATTAGATCTAATTAAAATTATTTTGGCCTCTTTAATTTTTAACTTAACTTTTTCAAGTTAAACAATTAATGTTGTTGTAATGTTGATGTGTAGTTAAAATATTCATCTTAAGAACAGTAAACAATCAGGTTATCTTTTGGGATATAGTATATGGGCCCTTAAGTGACAATGGATCATCTAATAGCAATGAGATGAATGCCTGGGCATTAGCTATGCTGCAAATAGTGATGCTAAACATCTTGCATGTTCAATCATCATACTTAAACAATATCCCAAGTATTTTTGTTTGGGTTCGAACAACAGTAAAGTTCCTCTTTCAGACCTTGTGATTTATAGGGAAGATGATGTTAAGGTCATCTGTTTCTGACCCCATGGTCATTGAGGGTGTCATGTGGCCAGCACAATGACCGTTTACTTTTTCCCAACTTTCAGGTACTCATTAGAGCTGGGTGGACTCAGAGACGCCCAAAATAAGATCCTGAAAGTAAAAATACCAGTCTTTACCAGGATTTGAGCCTGGGACACCCAGTTCAGAAGCCAGGTGGTTTACCACTCAGCCACCGCACCTCCTTGAACAACAGAGATATGAAGTATTTATTACAAAGCTTGTATCAACTCTCTGTCTGGTAAAAAAGTTTGTAGACGTGATTTCTCCCACACCCAATCTTGGTCAAGCTTAAATTTTGCACAATTATTTCTTTTACCTGACAACACAAGAATCAATATAAACAAATTAGGATTGGTAATAAATTATTTTGTTTGGTATATTGAATAAGGGAAAGAAATTGTAATTGACTGAATTATTCTGAAAAAAAAAATGGAATTCTACTTGATATCTTATATAAAAAAAATAAAAAAATCTAATTCTTTAAAATATACTGAACTGACTTTGGAGAACACACATCTGAACTTTTTAGCACAAAATAGGAATAATATTAATCTTAACAAAAACACTTTGATCAGTTCTCCTATACCCCCCCCCCCCATCTATTGTGCATAGAAGCCGAATGAATGTGTTGAGGCACTAAAACATCTGTTCAAGTTTAATTTGTTGGTAAAGAACTTCTGAATATTCCTGAAGCTAAAATTAATCTATCATAAAAAAAAAAATGATATACTAAAGATAAAACCTTAGTCATTCTCAACTATCATGAACGCTTAATTAAAAAATAAACCCAGATGATTTTATAATCAAATTATTCCACACTTTAATTTAATGTTTTAAAAAAGTTCTACAACTCTGATTTTCTTCTATGTAGGGTCATCTCTACTGACAAGAGAGAGAACGACTTGATGTCAACTTTAATCTAATGCTCGAGTCCAAACAAAAGACACATTGGATATTTTAGACATTGTTTCACTACAACTATGAAGTATACCATCCCAACAAGCAACAGTTAAAGTTAAGCCACTTAAAGATCTAAGGTGAGTCCCACTATGTCTTGGCCTCACCCTGCCTTCAAAAATTATTCGAGGCTAGAAGCACCATACCAGCTTCCAGCTTTACCTGGTTTAAGAGCACCGCAACCTCAAACCACTTTGGACTTCTATAACCCAGCTCAAATCGCAAATGGATATTACTTCTCTAATCCGTTTGCACAGTCAGTCGACAGATTGTACTCGCACTGCTCCATACCCCAACAAGTCCCGCCACCCATTTTTTTAACCCACCCTGAACCTGTACATTACCAATTAAATACTTATACACGGTTGCAGACTGCATTTTACCTCCACAATCCCCGAGTTCTATTTCATCCTCGAAAAGAGTTCCTTCCCTATCCGCCATCTTTCTACTCAGAAGGTTACACTAGTCACATGCTATTGAGCATAGACATGGTGGCAAGATTTCCTCATCTCTTCAATGCCTATAATGTCAACAGTAGTTATGCAAGTATCATAGATCTTTATAAAAATACATTATGTGAGATGGATATAAACCAACAGCTTTCTTTTATCCCTTTGAATTGTGAAATAAGTAATCCTTCAATATCTTTAAACAAAGAGCCTCCAACCAAAATTGTAGCATCAGATTCTCAAGTTACTAATGGCAGGAGAACAAATCAGTTTTTCACCAGTGGCTTAACACCACAGTCAGAATCTCAAGTCATCAGAAGGAGGAGATCACCTCAGCTTTCCAATAGCAGCACAGTTCCAGTGCACACAGATCTGCAGGAGATTGAAGGCAGAAAAACTAATCAACCATCCACCAGTAACAAGCCTTCCTCCAGCCACTTAGCATCAGTGCAGCCTTCCAGAAG
Organism: Biomphalaria glabrata; assembly: GCF_947242115.1. Classification (NCBI taxonomy): domain Eukaryota; kingdom Metazoa; phylum Mollusca; class Gastropoda; family Planorbidae; genus Biomphalaria; species Biomphalaria glabrata. Next base: position 52,158,744 of record NC_074715.1, read on the forward strand.
CAACCAGGCATCAGTTTCGACACATTCTCAAATAGTTGGTAACCAAAGAGAAAATCAGCCTTCTAGAAACAACCATGAATCAATTTCGACACATTCTCAAGTAGTTGGTAACCAAAGAGAAAATCAGCCTTCTAGAAACAACCATGAATCAGTTTCGACACATTCTCAAGTAGTGGGTAACAAAAGAGAAAATCAGCCTTCTAGAAACAACCATGAATCAGTTTCGACACATTCTCAAGTAGTTGGTAACCAAAGAAAAAATCAGCCTTCTAGAAACAACCATGAATCAGTTTCGACACATTCTCAAGTAGTGGGTAACCAAAGAGAAAATCAGCCTTCTAGAAACAACCATGCATCAGTTTTGACACATTCTCAAGTAGTGGGTAACCAAAGAGAAAATCAGCCTTCTAGAAACAACCATGAATCAGTTTCGACACATTCTCAAGTAGTGGGTAACCAAAGAGAAAATCAGCCTTCTAGAAACAACCATGCATCAGTTTTGACACATTCTCAAGTAGTGGGTAACCAAAGAGAAAATCAGCCTTCTAGAAACAACCATGAATCAGTTTCGACACATTCTCAAGTAGTTGGTAACCAAAGAAAAAATCAGCCTTCTAGAAACAACCATGAATCAGTTTCGACACATTCTCAAGTAGTTGGTAACCAAAGAGAAAATCAGCCTTCTAGAAACAACCAAGCATCAGTTTCGACACATTCTCAAGTAGTGGGTAACCAAAGAGAAAATCAGCCTTCTAGAAAGAACCATGCATCAGTTTCGACACATTCTAAAGTAGTGGGTAACCAAAGAGAAAATCAGCCTTCTAGAAACAACCATGAATCAGTTTCGACACATTCTCAAGTAGTTGGTAACCAAAGAGAAAATCAGCCTTCTAGAAACAACCCTGAATCAGTTTCTACACATTCTCAAGTAGTTGGTAACCAAAGAGAAAATCAGCCTTCTAGAAGCAACCAAGCATCAGTTTTGACAGATTCTCAAGTGGTAGGTAACCAAACAGAAAATCAGCCTTCTAGAAGCAATAAAGCATCAGTTTTAAAACATTCTCAAGTAGTTGGTAACAAAAGACAAAATCAGCCTTCTAGAAACAACCATGAATCAGTTTCTACACATTCTCAAGTAGTTGGTAACCAAAGAGAAAATCAGCCTTCTAGAAGCAACCAAGCATCAGTTTTGACAGATTCTCAAGTGGTAGGTAACCAAACAGAAAATCAGCCTTCTAGAAGCAACAAAGCATCAGTTTTAAAACATTCTCAAGTAGTTGGTAACAAAAGACAAAATCAGCCTTCTAGAAACAACCATGAATCAGTTTTGACAGATTCTCAAGTGTTAGGTAACCAAACAGAAAATCAGCCTTCTAGAAGAAACAAGGCATCAGTCTTGACACAAACTCATGTAGCTTCTACCCAAAGAGAAAATCAGCCTTCTAGAAGCAACCAGGCAACAGTCTTGACACAAACTCATGTAGCTTCTACCCAAAGAGAAAATCATCATTCTAGAAACAACCAGGCATCAGTTTTGACAGATTCTCAAGTAGTTGGTAACCAAAGAGAAAATCAGCCTTCTAGAAACAACCAGGCAACAGTCTTGACACATTCTCAGGTAGCTTCTAATCAAAGAGAAAATCAGCTTTCCAACTGCTGTTTATCAGTGCAGCAAATCCCTCCTAAAATTAATCGCAGGAAAACTTGTCCAGTGAAAAGAAAATTAAAGGAAAATGAAGCTAAACTAAAGACACCAACCAAAAAAAGATTAAAAACGACAGAGTTGGCAGATACCACAACACCTTTATCAAGCCCAAGAGCCTCATCACAGTTTGACAATGCAAACACTGGCTTGAATGGATATAGTAAGCCAACACCGACAGAGATTCACAACTTCAACGAAAACATGAAAGCCTTACCAAATAGTCCAGCTACTACTCAGCAAATGTCACCATATCCAAACATTCTATTACAAAATGAATCAATATCAAATGAATCTTATCAGTATGGCAGTAAAGGTCTACATTCTCCCTATGGACATCCTGCTTATCAAAGCACACCTGTAAATCATTGCCAGGATAAAATGTCACACAATGCAATCAAAGTAAGGACCACACAAAGTCAATCCAACTATGAGAAATCAACAAATTTTTCCAATATAAGAAAATGTGATAATAACAATGACTATAATGTCTCAGATCTTGGTGCCAATTTTGTAGGCACTTTATCCAAAAACTTGGAAGTTTCATCAGAGCAAAGCAAACAAATGTATGCTGGATATATGCAGAGAGACTCGGCAACTGTAAATTTTTCTAGTTCAGGTCAAAGTGTCCCTAATGGCATGTCCCATCCCATGCATGAAAGAGTTAAAAGTCAGTTCTTGAATCCTGTTGAGGGTGAAAGAGTTAAAAGTCAGTTCTTGAATCCTGTTGAGGAGGAAAGAGTTAAAAGTCAGCTCTTGAATCCTATTGAGGAGGAAAGAGTTAAAAGTCAGCTCTTGCATACTGTTGAGGAGGAAAGAGTTAAAAGTCAGCTCTTGCATCCTGTTGAGAAGGAAAGAGTTAAAAGTCAGTTCTTGAACCCTGTTGAGAAAGAAAGAGTTAAAAGTCAGTTCTTGAATCCTGTTGAGAAGGAAAGAGTTAAAAGTCAGTTCTTGAATCCTGTTGAGAAGGAAAGAGTTAAAAGTCAGTTCTTGAATACTGTTGAGGAGGAAAGAGTTAAAAGTCAGCTCTTGCATGCTGTTGAGGATGAAAGAGTTAAAAGTCAGTTATTGAATACTGTTGAGATTAAAAGAGTTAAAAGTCAGCTCTTGCATCCTGTTGAGGATGAAAGAGTTAAAAGTCAGTTCTTGAATCCTGTTGAGGAGGAAAGAGTTAAAAGTCTGTTCTTGAATCCCCTTGAGAAGAAAAGAGTTAAAAGTCAGTTCTTGAATCCTGTTGAGGAGGAAAGAGTTAAAAGTCAGCTCTTTCATCCTGTTGAGGATAAAGTTGAAACATATAAACAGCCAGACATAGATCCCAATAAGATTGGGTATGATTACAATTACAATGTTGCCTTAGATCTCTCTTCCTCCAGCTCCATCAAAAGGACCAATGTTGTTCAAGCATCAGAAAGCACATCTCAAGCCAAAGACAGGTGTGAAGATGTGAAATCTTTAGTCTCTGACTTGTCATTAGTGCCCCACCTGGGTTCAAATCTTCACTTAGTCGAACAACAGCAGACAAACGATTTATCAACCATTAGTGCAGATGGTGTCCCCTGCCATGAAATAATGTCAGATAATGTCCCCTGCTATGAAGGAATGTCAGATAATGTCCCCTGCTATGAAGGAATGTCAGATAATGCCCCCTGCTATGAAGGAATGTCAGATAATGTCCCCTGCTCTGAAGGAATGTCAGATAATGTCCCCTGCGCTGAAGGAATGTCAGATAATGTCCCCTGCTCTGAAGGAATGTCAAATGATGCAGAGAGTAAAAGTGCATCTTTTCAGCCAATCACAATGGAAAGGGAGCCAGTAAAAACAGAAGAGATGGCCCCAACTGACCAGGGGCTTGAGAACGAGTCAAATAATGACAATCATCACATAATCAATGAAGTGGTTTCAGTTTCTTTGTTGGATCAAGAAGGTGTACACATCAAAGAAGATTGTATTGATTCTGGTAAAAATACAGAGCGATGCAAAGAAAATAGGAACACCAATCCCAGTATTAATAGCACTGCTGTTAGTGGTAGTCACAGAAGTCCAACACTTTGTTTAGAGAATCTTGCTTCTTGCAGTCAGGCTGGTCCAGGACAATACCATTTTACAGCTTCTCTTTTTAATGACATTCAAAACTCTTCCCTACAGTCACTTGAGAATGCCTGTCGTGACCCTCACCAACCAAGACAATCAGATTGTAACCAGCAAAGTTCTTCCAAGAACAGTAATCTGTTCACTAACCATTTCCTTCCTTATAACACAAATGAATTTGAGTGGTATAAGGGAGATAAGTTAAATTACACTGAGAACTCTCTGGCTTCTTCTGGTGACACATTCTGTAACAGCCGGAGACTGTACATTGACACACCGTATGATGACATTCAATATGATAGCCCAGAAGAAATAGAAGTCTATCCAAGGCTTATTAATGTGAACAAGACAAAGGACTGTGATATTTCATGTGATAAAATGTCTGAAAATGATTCTAAATCTAGTGTTGTCCAAATTAATTCAATAGTTTCTTGTGAAAATGATTTCATTTCAAACAATTTATCTCCGCCAACCCAAGCTAGTTGTAGCCAAGAAGAGAATGTCTTAGAGAAGACAGATCAAGTAGATGGTCAAGAAGAGATTCAAAGTTTACAAGGCACTGACTTATATCAAGACACAAATCTTCAGTGTAGCTCAGGGTCTGATAAAACAATAAGTGTTATGTCATCTACTACTAGTGATTTTGATTCTAAATGGGAGATAATTTATAGTTCAGGGGCCAGTTATAATCCTAATCACACAGAGTCTACATTATCTGCCCCATCGTACAGTACGCAGCTTTCAGCAGCACAGAGAGATAAACCGGACAATCTGACCAATGACAATAGCAAGTCTGGTGTTTACTGGCATGAGATGGAAAGGTCACCGAGCAATAATTTTGCTGCCCCATGGGATATAATGCACAATTCAGAATCTACTGTGAATCGAAATAGTCAAGTGTTTCAAGCTGCCACTGAGATTGACAACCAATCATCTCATTTAGACAATCACGAGCATCAAGGTAAATGGACTTTTATTTACTAAGACATGATTAAACATTCATCATATTAGGACATGTATAAATATTTAGGGTCTGGTCAAACTTTTTCCTGTATCCCTCTAAATTTTTACAATTTGTAATCTTAAATTATTTTTATAATGTTATTATTGCTTTAAGTTATTGTAAAATGGCCTGTTATATTAAACACGAAACACTAAAATGCCATGATAATGTAATGAATTTCATTATAATTTGGATTTTGGTCCAACTATTTATATATTTTTTTTTATTTAGCACAATTTTGATTTTTTATAGCTTAATAAAATTTTTTAACTAGAGTGGACATTTTTTTTTTACTTTTCCCCCCTCACTTATTTAAATGCAGGCAGCACGCCAATAGAAGAAAACGCCTCTGACCATCAAAGACTGGATCCTGGTAGCCAAAGCTCTGCCCCACTGAATTGTGCTATACAGTACAATTGCGGAAGAATGACTGGCCACACAAGTGCCTCAATACCAACAGGAGATCCTTCACTCATGCTTGGTAGCCAGGAGAATGCAGGTACAGAGTGGAGCAGTAATGAAGAAAGTACTCAGTTGAATCTCGTGTCGACGGTTAATTCCCGCCATGTTGATAGGGAACAAACAGAAAATCCTGTAAACTTAAAATCTGAGCCAGTTAATTATCAGACTAAAACTAGAGCTGACAATCAATGCGGTCAAGCATCTAATCAGAAAGACCAACAATGCGAAGCATTTTTTACAGGGACTTTAAGGCGACGCACTAAGTACGAAAAAAAACAGGAAGACAATAAAAATGTTAACACACCTGAAAATCAGATGAGATCAGCTTCCTTTAAACAAGTTCCATCCCTTGAGTCTGTGGATGATTGCCCACCAACTCTTGAAGATGAAAGCAAAAAGATAAATTGCCCTGCTGCAGATGATTGCCCCTTAAGTCCGCCTATTCTTGAAAATGAAAGCCTACGAACAAATGAAAGGATCGCAAATATGAGAAATGTAGGAAAAGCATGTGGCTTTAGAGACGCCGCTAGTTTGGAGAAGCCAGTTCAATTAAAAACTGAACACAGCAGCAAGCAGACAAAGTTGAACGCAAAAATTGACCCTAAAATAATGAACCAAAAGTCTATATGGAGTGACACAACCTATTTGAGCAGAGGGAAACAAATGCTCCGCAAATCCCACGAACAAACAATCACTCAACGCTACAAGTCAATAAACAAACCGAACAACAGCAGTACTTCCACCTTTAAAAATCCAGCGGTCAGTCTAAATCACAGCAAAAAAACTTTAAGTGCCTTGAAAAAACCTAGACCATTATACCAAAGTAGTTTTCAAGTATTAGATTTGAGACACACATCAAAAAGGAAAAGCTGTCTAGGTTTTATTGTAACAGAACTGAAACATTTCATGCCAGTAGATTCACAGATAAGTTTCAAGGCCCAGATAATTTATAATTTTCTGGTGATTAAACTGGAAGATATAAGCCAGCTATATAAGCCATTGGTTGCTCAAATGCTGCTCACGGCACCAAAGGGCACCGCTACAAACCAGATGTCATCCCAATCTTCTAGTTCTAGTGTTAGAATCACTGCAGTCAATGGCCCAGCTGGCAATGCTATTCCTGTGGTGACAAAATTAAGGTGTGATACCTGTGGCTTTTATTATTCCTGCGCCATGATGCAACACATCGACAGTGATAGACATCAACAGTTCACCAAAAAGCCAGGATTTTACGCCAGTTTGGACGAGCTTATTTCCACTTTGAACTCTGTAGACCAGATGGTTCAGAAACTAAAAACTCTCGGCTCTTCATTTCATGAAAACAATGGCACAACGTCTCAAGACAGCAGCTCTGAAAATAAAGAAAATGTTCTGCCTTATCAAAGTGACAATGAAAACATTGCTACCAGTAACCAAATTGTAGCAACAAGAAAGCACTGTAGTAAATACTGAAAAACCAGTTCAAAGTTCAGTTACTTGTTCCGCAAACTAGTCAAGTGATGGTTGGCCATCCACTGGATGACAACACTTTACTAATACAAGCTTCACAACTGAACTTTCGACCGACGTGCAGAAAAAGGAAAAACCCAGAAACCAGTTCAGAAGCATCTTCATCGAAACAAAGAAAAACTCCCAAGGCTAATAACAGCACAGCTCTGGAGGGGAACAACTCTAATAATACAAATCTATCTACAATATTTGAAACATGAACATGATGAATGACCAAACAGCTAATGTTACAATTAATGAAATCATAGCAGGGAATGCAGAAGGTAGCTCTAGGATAGGGAATGCAGAAGGTAGCTCTAGGATAGGGAATGTAGAAGGTAGCTCTAGGATTGAGAAATGTAAAAGATAGCTCTAGGATAGGGAATGTAAAAGGTGGCTCTTGGATATATATGGAGTATAGAAGGTAGCCCTTGGACAGGGAATGCAAAAGGTAGCTCTAGGATAGGGAATGCAGAAGGTAGCTCTTGGATATTGAGTGTAGTAGGTAGCTCTTAGACAGGGAATGCAGAATGTAGCTCTAGGACAGGGAATGCAGAAGATAGCTCTAAGTTATCGAAAGCAGGTAGAAGCTCTAGAGCAGGAATCTAGAAGATAGCTCTTGGACAGGGAATCCAGAAAGTATCTTTAGAACAGGGAATACAGTAGGTAGCTCTATAGGACAGGGAAATCATGTAGTAACTCTGACAAGGAAGGCAGAAGGCAAAACTGGGAATCTAGAAAGTAGCTCTACAACTGAGAATCCAGAAGGTAGCTCTAGAACAAGAAAGGCAAAAAGATAGCTCTAAGACAGACTCCAGAAACTAGCTGAAGGACTGGAAATCTAGGATTGGGAATTCCAAATTTAGAAAAAAATCCAATAAAGGAAAAAGAACCAATTTTGTCATCAACTATGTCAAACACTACATTAGCCCAAATTAATCCCAACATATTTCTGCAATTTTTGGAAGAAATTCAAGAAAATAGAGATTTAAAAGTATTTTTCATCTGAAAGTAGAATCTGATTTTGAAAACATTGGTGAGATAAAAGCTATTATGCTAGATTATTGTTGTGGCAATCAATATTTTCATATGGTACTTTTTGTAATGTAAGCTTCAATATATGTTTTAGTAATTGTTAAAAAAAAATATTTTTAAAGCTATTCCTTTTTCAAATTTTGTACAGCAATATTATTTATTCTTATATTATTTATTCCTATTATACAGAATATTCAGGGCTTTAAAGGCCAGCATCATGATTGTGATATAATTTTTAATACATCATTTATTTTTAAAATGCCATATTTGCAATCTATGAATGTTACACTACAAGCCATTTATGTAATTTATACACAAATCTATGTAACTTGTTTGTCGAAATGCAATATTGTACTGTAAAAAAAATCCTTGTCAAAAATAAACTTTTGTATATTTTTTAAACTCTAAATCAGATGCTTTTTTTTTATAAACATTTTATTTAAGAATTATTTCATATTTACACAATAAATGAATTGTATAGAAATACTATCAATAATAAATATGTACAATGGAATAAATATTAAACATTAGTGATATCACATTGAGACCAAATATATGCATTAAAAATAAAGCAGTTCTGATTTTAAGTTTTCAAATCTGAATATTTGTCCCATTAACCTTCCAAACTTTTAATTTCTATGAAACAATTCTTCTGAAGTAAATAATATACTGCTTTAGGATGTGTACAATAATTTTGAAATAAAATTAAATGTTTAACAAACAATAGTAGTTACTTAAATCAAGCAAAACAAGTTCTTTCACTGCATGAACAATTTTTTCCTAAAACATGCCTAAAAGGTCTAAACAGCTAACCCCTTTGTATTCCTTTGATCTGTTTTTTGATGAGATTCTGAACACAAGACATATGGTAATGATTATACAAAATCTTATCATTAAAGTAAAAAAATTTCCCTTTTCAGACCTTACATCTATAGGGCAAATGATGTAAAGGTCACTTGTTTAACAAAGGTGTCATGTGATCAACACAACCACCAACCATCTTCCCCAACTAACATTAGAGCTGGTTGGACTCAGAGGCACCCTAAAGATCCCAAAATTAAAAATACCAGTCATCTGGATTTGATCCCTGGATCCTTCAGTTTGGAAGTCAAGCCCTTTACCACTCAGCCAACATGCTTCCATCTTACCATTAGTGTAATATTTGCTTAAAAGAGATGTGACACATCCTTACATGACCTGATGGTGTGGATTCTATTTGTCACTCCTGAGAATAAGGCACTACAGGAGAAATAACAATATTGACAAAAAAAAACAGTCACTACCAATTTAAAAAATAGAAAATTAAACAGGAAGCTATTTACAATCAATAAGTTATTATGATTTCACTACTTGACACAACATGGTGAAAATTGCGGTAAAGATAAATCAACATAATTAGCACAGCCAAAATATCTCTTGTCATAGAACCTTTACACTGGGACATGTTGCAGTACCCATTCTGTTTTGGCCTAGCAAACAATATTTCTAGGCAGGACTATAAATAATTTTTTCCTCAGACATTGAGTTACATTCTGTTTGGTCCCTCTGTATTTCAATTAGGTGCACTACAATATTTTTCTGAGATCGATGCTTCCAGCCATTCGCTATTTGGTTGTGATGGCATCAAAAATTCTTCTGACACAGTTGCAGATGGCTTGAGCTTGATCCTAAAGGATGATTTCAAATGAGTAAACTAAAAATAGGACATTGGAAAAGGATATTTGTGTAATTAGGTCAATTTTATACAGACATTTCCCCAAGTACTTAAATGTGTTTTACTGACGTATTAAGTAAATTTGTTTAAATCATAATAATAATAAGGCTTGTCCTTCGAGTCCGAAGATAAATGAGGAATGCAGTAATTCCTGCGGCTTTGCAGCCCCAGCTATGACCTACATATTTTGCCACACCCAGAGCAAGCATAAATCATAAATATGAATAGCAAATAATTCTTTTTTTAAATAGCAAAAACGAATGAATGAATGAATTTGTCTTAGATCACTAAATCTATCTCAATATTTTTTTCCCTTGGGGTTAGCTTGTCTTATAAGTTTGCATTCTTAAGTGAATCATTTTTAAAATCATAGTTATGAATCTAGATCATATCAACTCTTTAATAATAATTGTTGTGTGAGACAATATCTATTCTCATGATTAAAATATTTCTAGCATGTAAAATTGTCTATCACTGAAAAAAAAAAAGAAGACATTTCAATTTATTTCCTTTACAAATGCACTGTAATGATAAATATTTGTATTCAAACCAACCACTTATCTTTGCCTTATCAACAACAAAATATAAACCTAGGTTTGCGATCCTTACCTCAGAATGACATTGGAAGATGTAACATTTACACGTGTGTTTCCCGACCTGGCCAATTTTTACAGCAATGTTTTGGTTCTTAAAGCCGTCACTGTATTGTATCAGCTGTGCTATGGTGTGCAGGGGGTGACGCTGAAGTACTTCCTGCAGAGTAAATATAGGTTCAACATCAAGTATACCTTTAAATACACGACCAAACCCAATGTTAGCTTGCATTACAGATCATTGATTCCATTGGTTTATAGTTATTTGGATGTACTGTCTTTAATGGGATGAGTTAAGAGAAAATAACACTCTAAGAAGCAAAGTTTTTCAAAAACTTTTCTTTAAAGGTCAACTGTTGGCCTTTTTTTTTCTTCTTTTAAATTACTTTTGCAAATATTTCATGGAAGACAATTATTTCCCCTTTGACAAATGAGTCGAGGATATAATGAGCCATATGCCACAATCAAGTAAGCAGCAATCTTCATATTCTCTTGAATAACCCTTGCAGTACTGCCCAGGTCAAAGTCATTCATCGGTCTTAACTGTCTCCTTCGATTTTGGGGTTTTCAAACTTTAAGTTTTCTAAGGTTACCATGGTTCACATCTTAACTCAAGACTACCTTTTGATGCTGGACAAATATCAAAACCTGTCAGTCTCAACATGTATTTAAATTTATAAAAGTATGTATTTTTTAGATTAAGTAAGTAAAAATTAAAGTTCCCTTTCAGACCTTTCAAACTATAGGGCAGATGATGTAAAGCTTTCAGACCTTTCAAACTATAGGGCAGATGATGTAAAGCTTTCAGACCTTTCAAACTATAGGGCAGATGATGTAAAGCTTTCAGACCTTTCAATCTATAGGGCAGATGATGTAAAGCTTTCAGACCTTTCAAACTATAGGGCAGATGATGTAAAGCTTTCAGACCTTTCAAACTATAGGGCAGATGATGTAAAGCTTTCAGACCTTTCAAACTATAGGGCAGATGATGTAAAGCTTTCAGACCTTTCAATCTATAGAGCAGATGATGTTAAGGTCATATTTTTCTTTGGCCAATGGTTAGGGAGGATGTCAAGTGGCCAGCACAATGACCAACCGCCTTAACTATTTGAAACTAATGTCAGGTACCCAATTTAGATTAAGTAACGAAGTATATAAACTTGAGCAATGATGAAATATTGTACAATGATTAAAAGGTTGCTGACAAATAACCACAATAAGTAACTATCATAAAGATTAGTCCAACAAAATTTGTCATTGTAGAATATTTCACATCGAGAAATCTTGCTATTACCAACCTGTCCACTCGGATCTACGACTTTAATACCATGCCGTGAGACAAACATGACAACTTTATTCTCTTCTGATGCGGCGACTTGAAGTCTACCTTCAATCTAATTTAAAGACAGAGTAGATCAATAAGGTTAACTAACTAAAGAACTTAAATTGAAAAAAAAACAAAAACAAGTATTTAGTTATGTTTAACAAAGTTAGGTAACTATAACTATATAACAAAGTTAGGTAACTATAACTATATAACAAAGTTAGGTAACTATAACTATATAACAAAGTTAGGTAACTATAACTATATAACAAAGTTAGGTAACTATAACTATATAACAAAGTTAGGTAACTATAACTATATAACAAAGTTAGGTAACTATAACTATATAACAAAGTTAGGTAACTATAACTATATAACAAAGGTTAGGTAACTATAACTATATAACAAAGGTTAGGTAACTATAACTATATAACAAAGGTTAGGTAACTATAACTATATAACAAAGGTTAGGTAACTATAACTATATAACAAAGTTAGGTAACTATAACTATATAACAAAGTTAGGTAACTATAACTATATAACAAAGTTAGGTAACTATAACAGAAAAAGGTAGATAATTATAATCAAGCCAGCTAACTATAATAAAGCTAGGTAACTATTTTGTAATTTTACAATGTGGCAAGCAGAAAAAGTTTGCCTTTAAATATAACTAAAATATTTATTCAGTTACCACATGATTTTTAAGTAACTGAAACAGTCACTTTATTATGATTAGTTTTTCTAAATGATCATTTACCTGATTTTCTTCAATAATATCAACCAACTGAGATTCAGTGTCTCTTTTCTTTGAGCTTGTCATAGTGATCTGTTCCACCAAACCCAGGTAATACACCTTAAAATGGAAACATTCCATTAATTTGTATTTTATTTATCTTTAACCTTACACCTGCTGAGTAGAATTTAGAATTACTGTTTTTTTTTACTAGGGAGGGGGTATCTAGTTGAAGGTTTTTCCGTGCTGCCTTCAGGCGCTCAGTAAACACAACTCTGCCCCAGTCGGGTGTCGAACCTCGAGCACCCTTGATAGGTAGCCAAGCCAAGCCAATTTCAAGCGCACTTGGCCTCTCGACCACGCTTCCCAAAATATATGTTAAGTTCCCCTTTCAGACCTTGTGATCTACAGGGCAGATGATGTAAAGGTCATCTGTTACTGTAGCCTATGGTTTAATGAGGGTGTCATGTGGCCAGCACAACGACCATCTGCCTTTGTTTTTCCCTACCTAGTGTCAGGTAATCATTAGAGCTAGGTGGACTCAGGCCAAAGATCCTGAAATTAAAAATCCCAGGATTCACCAGGATATAAACAAGGGACACCCGGTTTGAAAGCCAAGCAATTTACCCCTGAGTCACTGCACCTCCAGCAAACAAACACAAATATGTACTTTACCTTAAAATGTACTCTTTGATGAAGAATCTTATCAACTCTTTCCTTGTCATTTTCATTACTTGAATTACTCTGTGGGAAGACATATTTATCTAATATATACAGCAGAAAGTAAGGTATATATGTATGTATATATGTTCTGAAATCAACCCGTTTGACCAATCTTTAAATAAAACTTGGGATACAAATACATGTTCCTTAGATTTTATTTTTAGATCACGGTGGAGACTGTAATGTATGTTTAATGCCCCTCTCACAAACTTATCTAATATGATACAAAAAGAAGATGACTATGTCCTACGTGTCATGCATGGGGTCCCACTATGATTGACTATGTGACTATATTATATTTTATATAGACTTTGTAGATCTGGTATCTTACAATAAGATTAAAGATAGGCTGATAGTCAGTATTGGTATCTATATAAAGTATATAATTATAATTTATTATAATATAATAATATTTATAATATATAATAATTAATATATATTTATAATATTTCATTATTCATTATTATGATTATTTGTAGAGTACCATTTGACTATCCACTGATTCTTTACTGCCATTATGATATGGATTCGACTTAGGCAAGGGCAATTTTTTAAACATAATTAGATCTTGGTATGGATCTAAGTGGACTGCGTCACCAAAGATAATTAGATCTAGAACTATATAGAGATCTATTCTGTATACATCGAAATATTAATTCGATCAAGAAAGTAAATTTAGATCTAGGTTAGTTGGTTAGTTTACAAATAAGGAAATGGGAAATAAAAAAGTTGTGCCAAAACAAAAGACCAGTATTTTGTTTTCAAGATAAAAAGGAAAGATGCATCGATAGACCCGTTTGCTTAAAATAATTTACTTAATTGAATAAAAAAAAATTAATGAACCAAAAAAACAACAACAACAACACAAAAAGCACCAATAATTAAATGTATGTAAAAAAGAGCTAGAGTCTAGATCTAGAACTAATAAACATTGTAAACTTCAATTTATATATTTTAAACTGGCAAGTGTTGTATTTAAGAAGTAAATAATGTTTTTAAATAAATACGAGAATTATTTTATGTCGTTTAACAAGGATCTAATGTTATTTTTTTTCGTTAAACAAAAATATTTTCTTTTAAAATGGTAATTAAATAATACACATTTACTAAAATCGTATTTTAAGTTAAATTTTTTTATCTAGGTCTGTGACTTTTGTTTTGCCCGCATCTAATGTTTATACCGTCGTTAAACATGGCGTCTAAGGACCGTCGTAAGAGCGATAGAAAACTGAACAAGAAATCCGACGAAGTCAGTGTTGATAAAACAGAAGAAATTTTGACTGTTATCTCAGAAAGTATTGAGAGTCAAGTCTCTGAAGCTACTGTATCAGTGGTGGAATCAGAAAAAATTTCCAAAGAAGTAACTCCAGAACCTGTTTATGATGAACCAACTTTATCTGAACTGATAATAGAAAGGTAACTAACTAGGTTTAAAAATAGAAAGAAAACAAAACCCAGAACTAACTAATAGATTTTTATAGATCTATATTGTTAAAAATTTATAAAAAAATTTTTTTTTTAAATCCAGTCTCTGAACTATTTATTAGTTTAATATTTCAAGTAGATTCTTAAACGCTTAAACTTTATTTTTACAATTATAAATCGTTAATGATACTTAACTTTTGATGATCTAGATCTAGACTCTAGATATATGGACACAAATCTAATTTTTGAATAATTATTTAATATGAAATATCTGTTCCTCAAGTAACAGTCTTAAGCTCACTACTGTTTTTATTTTAGCTAAATGACCTACCTAATTGCACTAGTTCAGGAACAAAAGATTATTTGGAGATGATTGTATATAGAAAAAGTTTTGTTTTCACTAAGATTATGAAATTTACAATAAATGAAAAAAACAAACTTTTACAGAATCATGACATCTACAGCAGTTTACCAAATCATATTTCAAAATAAATAAATGAATATTTTTTTTTACACTTAATTTTTCCATTAAAATTATTTAAAAACGTTATTGATAAAAAATCACCAATCTATAAAATTAAATACATTACATTATTCATGATTTTTGTCTTTTCATAATTAAAAACAAGAAAAACGTACATATATTTTTCTCTAATCATAATCAATTGTGTAAATAGCTGCACTTGTGAAAAAGTTAAAGGGCTCTATCAAGGCGAAGGTGAAGCAAGATTTAAAGATGGACATACTTACAAGGTATGATAATTTACTTTTCCCTTAAACTAAAAAAAGGAATTAACAATTAAAGTCTATCAATGGTGAATAGATTTATAAACATTTAAAATATATTTTTAAAATCATAGAAACATATTTGGCTACCTTGAAACTTGTTTATTATGATGGTTACTATATTTATAATTTTTGTAAAATAAAAAAACAACTATTAAACCATTCTTTTGACCTTTTAAAAAATTGTATCGCTATCTATTGTACTTTTTTTTAGGGCCAATTCATGGATGGGCTTATGCATGGCCAAGGAGCCTATTGCTGGACAGACGGAGTTACTTATCAGGTTGTACTTTTTATCTTTGTTTTGAAATTTACAACTTTCTCACTTTCAGATCATTTACAGTAAAAAAAAAAGATGACAATTAAATTACAATTTTTTTATAGCTTGCATTACAAAACAAATGATAAACCTTGCCTTATCTTACCTTAAAATACTTGTGAATTTTGCAAGAAAAGAGTTTGAAAAAAAATCTAAAAGTAAACATAATTCAATCACATATTGAGATTATTTTAATAGAATACTCTAGTGCAGGGGTGGGCAAATTATGGAACGTGGTCCACGTGCGGCCCTCCGGAGTGTTATATTCGGCCCACAGACACCTACAGAAATTAGGTGTGCCCACAGATTATACCTATAAAAATGCAAAGGTATTAAAAATAAACAATTTTAAATGTCTATTGAAACTATAGAACTTCTGATTCTTATCACTCATGAGGAGGAGGCAAGAAACATTGTCTCTACATGTCATTCTTAAAGAAGTAAATGAAGATTATTCTTATTGACAATATTACGAAACTTTCAGTTGAAAGACAAAACCTCAGGCCAGTATTTATTCAATGCTATGAAGAAATGTGTTGAAAGAGTTTGGTTGGCTTGGAGCAAGATGGCGAGTATAACAACTCATGGAGCCCTTGATTTGAGTGAGAAAAACATTTTTAAAAATAAAAAAATAAAGAACAATATCCCAACCATAAACTATAAACGAGAAAGTTTACGCAAAGCTGCGTTGAATATTAAACAGATTATAAAGAAAAGTATCTCAGTAATCAAACCTATCAGAGCAAGGGGTCTTAACCACAGACAGTTCTGAGAAGTACTTGAAGATTTGGAAACTAAACATTCAGATGTTTGGTACACAGTAGTATTCGATGGCTTAGTATGGACTATTTACTGAGAAGAATATATGGAATCTCAAGGAAGAAACTGTTATATTCATATGAAGGACTGTGACTTTGTTACTAATATTTCTACTGAAAAGTCAAAGACAGACTTTATGTTTGACATGTGGAACATAGCTGTGGAATGTTTGCACATGAAGTGTATGTGCATGTCAAATTTTTCAAACAAAGCTTTCCCATTTCTCCAGTCAAGCAAGTGGAAACAGGTTTTGTCATTTTCTTTGCTAAATGGTGAAACTATTTCTAGTGAAATGGATTGAAAGTACAAAATAAATCTATATTCAAATACAAAAACAAAATTTAATAAAATACTCTGAAAGACACAAAGATAAAGGCACATTCCTTGTCCCATATGCTAGGACAAATTTGTACAAATGCTCCTCCTTCCCTAGTGCTATTAGAGCATGAAATGGGTTGCCTGAGCTAGCCAGGAAAACCAGTGACTTGGAGGTGGTGGAGGCTGTCCAGGCCTGAGCAGGCTATTATAGCACAGTGCAGGACAGGCCACTTTTCCTGTTGGCTCATAATTCTCTTGGCTATGGACAAATTTTGCGTGGAAGAAGAGGAAACCGTGCATCATATTTTGTTTGACTGCCCCAGACTTGCTGATCTCCGCATCGGGAAACCAAAAATTCTTGACCTGTATAGTGACATGTACGCACTATGCAAGACAGCAGGGTTTCTGTCCAGGGCTTTTGTAAGAGAGGATTTAAGCCTCTCAAGCCCTCACTCCAATGGAGTTTGATGATGATGACATGTGAATTAAAGGATATTGTGGTAAAATATGCTGGGCGTAAAGAGGTTTGCGAGGCCACAATTAGCTAGCCTATTTTTCAAAGTTGCATAATCATATATTTATATATATATATATACATATATATATGCTGCCCTCCATTCCCCAATTTGTTTTTATGTGCCCTCGGTAGAAAAAGGTTGCCCACCCCTGCTTTAGTGAAACGAAACTTTATATTTTTCCTATTGAAAAAGCTAATTACTTATCTTACTTCAGTTTATTCTTTTGACTTCCAGTACAACATTGGCTGCAACAGCACTTTGCCATTGGACTCTGGGCAATTCTCATAAAAGCTAATTACATTTTCATTTTATTTCCAAGGGGATATAAGCTGCTAGTGTAGATACTGAATCAATGAGTGAATTTAACAATGAAATTAAAAAAAAAAATTTTTTTGGATGAAGGCTAGGACCTAACAAATTATCTTGTTCATATTTTTGTTTGATATTTGTAAATAACAAAATACCATTGACTTCACAGGGGGATTTCTATGAGAATCAAATCACAGGAAAAGGAGCCTACACTTGGCCTGATGGAAGGTATATAAAAAAAAGTCAGTTAGTTAAAATGGTAATAGGTCAATTGAAATCAAACTAGAAACTCATATTTAGTCAAAAAATCATTTCACTTAATCATGTCAATGTTTGATATAAAATGTGTTGCTTTAACTAATGCCCTCGTTTCTTTCTAGCACTTATTCTGGTGATGTGCTGAAAGGCATTCGTCATGGTTTTGGAACATTTATTTGTTCTAAAGGTCGAGTCAGTTACTCCGGAGACTGGAATATGGGCCAAAAGCATGGCAAGGTAAACCTGTTCTGCATATTCAGTCTCTATAGAAATGACGGGCTCTAATATTTTTTTTTATCTTTTTAATTACAGATACTATATTATAGTTTTGCATGCCAATTCACTTATCTGGTTCATAGGTTTTCCTGACTAGAGCCATAATGCTCATAATTGTGAACATAGGCTCTTATGTAGTCACAGGAATATAACACTGACTTATCTTCTTATTTTATAGATTACAGATTCTATGTCATTTCAAGTCGTACGCATTTCATGTGTCAATCTAGCCATGCATGTTAATCAATGACTTAAACTCTGCTAAGTTGCTGGTTTTCATGGCTGATTCAGGCAACCCATTCCATTCTCTAATTGGACTAGGGAAGAAATAGTACCAATTCTAATGTTTGTTTCTGAAATTCTGATTGAAATTAGTTGATTGAAATTAATTTATTTACTTGGAATTTGAGGTCTTCATTTATTGATGCAGTTGTTATGGTGTGTCTTTTTATGTATACCTCTTGTCACCAAATATATTACAAAAATGTTTTGACTACACTTTGTGAGCTTTTATACCCAACAGGGCAATAAATAAGTTATTCATACAATCTTAATTAGGCCTAACGAGTAGGCCTACTGATAAATAAAAAAAAAATTAAACAAACCAGCCCAACTCTATATATCTACCGAACTTCCTAAAATAATATAAATATTGTGCATGCCATTTACAGGGTAGAATTGACTTTGATCCTGAGGGCAAATCGTTTTATGATGGGGACTGGGTGAATGGAATCAAACACGGCTGGGGAACCAGGCAGTATCCTTCGGGAAATATTTACATTGGCATGTGGTTCAACAACGTTCGTCATGGAGACGGAACAATGAAATGGTTGGACAGAGACCAGATATACAATGGCCAATGGGAAAATGGAATCCAGGTAAAACAGCGGTTCTCAACCTTTTAAGCTCGGCGACCCCTTTTTAGAATCCCCCACTCGGCCGCGACCCACCCCCCTCCCCACACACACAGCAAAAGAAGAATAGACAAAAACAATCCATATTTTTCGATGGTCTTAGGCGACCCCTGGCAAATCGTCAATCAACCCCCAAGGGGGTCGCGACCCACAGGTTGAGAACCCCTGAGGTAAAATAACATATTATTCAAAATCAAGTATCTTGTATCTATATTATGTATTTCAAATTTTTATCATATCTTGTCTTATAAATTACATGTTTCTTCATTCTTCTTCTTCTTCATTCTCATTTATTATGTTGGCGCATCCAGGTGACTAGACCAATATATGAGATAAACTATGCAGTGCTTTCCAAATCAGGCAGCTCTCTCTGTATTTCTCTTTCTATAGGGGTGTTTTGGGGCCATTGTCATGTATGGGCCTTTTGATAAAGAATGCAATTTTGAATGCTTGGTAAAGCACTTGGCTTCCAAACTGAGTTCATGTCCTGGTGAAGACTGGGATTTTTAATTTTGGGTTCTTTAGGGCAGAGTCCACCCAGCTCTAATGGGTACAGACACTAGTTGGAAAAAAAAGTAAAGGCGGTTAGTCATTGTGCTGATTACATGACACCCTTGTTAATTGTGGGCCACAGAAACAGATGACCTTTACAACATTATCTGTCCTATTGGCTGCGGGGTCTGAAAGGGGAACTTTACCACTTTTAATATGATGTAAATGAATTCATTATAATATTATTAAATGAATTTCACTATGATTTAAATGAATTCATTATAATATTATTAAATGAATTTCACTATTTTATATTTAAATTGTGTTGAAGCATTTCTACACACTTGTTTCACAAGTTTTTAAAAATTTTCCTTTGGAAATGAAGATAATTACAATCTAGCCCCAACCTGCTGCAGGACAGCAGGGGATGGAAGCAGTCAAGGTTTGAGCTAGGGGCAAGCTATGATGACAATTCAAAGCACTTACCACATGATCAAGAGGTGCAGTGGTTGAGTGGTAAAGCCCTTGGCTGCAGGGCCTGGATTTGAATCCTAGTTTAAGGCTGGGATATTTAATTTTGAGACCTTCAGGCCTCTCTTGAGTCCACCCAGCTCTATTGGGTACTTGACATTAGTTGGGGAAAAGTAAAGGCAGTTGGTTGTTGCGCTGGCCATATGACACCCTCATTAACTGTGGGCCATAGAAACAGATCATCTACCCTAGAGATCGCAAGGTCTCTTAGGGAACTTTACTTTTACTTTTTATCACATGTTCAGATTTGTTTCAAATAATTCTAAAATGTTTCGTTTAGGATAATTTAGATAATTATAATTGTTCCAGCTAAGTTATTTCTATCATTAAAATATAAATAGATCTGATAAGTTAAATCATTGAGTAGTAAGGGGGATAACTTTGAAATGACCTACTTTTCTTGTCACCATATAATTAACCAGGTTTTTTTCCATTGTGTGAAAAGCATGGCTTTGGACAACATATCTGGATCCTGAAACGTAAGCTCCACTCTCAGTACTCCCTCCGTAATATGTACGATGGAGAGTTCGTCAATGGGCTTAGACATGGGCAAGGGATTTTTTACTATGCCAATGGTGCCAGATATGAAGGCAGCTGGAAAGACAATATGAAGCATGGAAAGGTAATTCTAAATGTGATAACTTTTTTTTTGTAATAACTGCCCTTGTTCTATCATTCAGTAAAACATCTGTCATTGTTCTACCATTCAGTAAAATATCTGTCATTTTTCTGTCATTCAGAAAAATATCTGTCATTGTTCTATCATTCAGTAAAACATCTGCAATTGTTCTATCTTTCAGTAAAACATCTGTCATTGTTCTGTCATTCAGCAAAACATCTGTCATTGTTCTATCATTCTGTTAAACATGCATGACTAGATTGACCTAGGAACACACATAGGATGTAATCATCTTCTTTTTGAAGTAATGACTGTTTTTCATAAGATAGATAAACATCTGTCCTATCATTCAATAAAATATGTCATTGTTCTATCATTCAGTAAAACATCTGCAATTGTTCTATCATTCAGTAAAACATCTGCAATTGTTCTATCATTTAGCAAATAAAGTATAGCTTTTATATAGTGCTACTTTCATGCTTATAGCATGCACAAATCTCATTTGTGGACCTGTGGGGGGGGGGGGGAGGGGGTATCTGGGAGAATGTTTTCCATGCTGCCTTTAGGCGCTCAGTAAACACAACTCTGCTTAAGTCGGGTGTCAAGCCTTGAGCCCCCTTCATAGGTAGCCAAGCCAAGTTCAAGCATACTTAGTCTCTTGACCCCACTTCCCACTGGAAGTAAAACATCTGTCATTTTTCTATCATTCAGTAAATTACTATTTAGACATTGCTTTTTTTCTTGCATGTCTTTGATGCTTCTACAGTTTGCTCTGGGCACTGGTCTCTTTTGCGGGCATGTGGAGGGAGGAGCTGAAAGAAGGTTTCTGTGCTGTCTTTAGGCAATCAGCAAACGCATCTTAGCTTAAGTGTGATGTGCATTTAAAAATGATTTGCCTATATTGAGATTCAAACTTGAGCCCCTCAGTTAAACACCCAAGCAGTTTATGCCACACTTATGTGATCACAGTAGGCCACAATTTTTTTTTTATAATTAATTAAACTTTCATCTGTTTTTTTTTTCAGGGAAAATTTACATTCAAAAATGGGCGAATTTATGAAGGCATGTTTGAGAAAGATCATATTGTCGAGTATCCAGATTTTACTATTGACGGGCTTATCTCCCCTGACCTTAGTCAAATCAGAACCAGAACTCCAGTGCCAGCTGGTAAGTAGGTCACATAGATCCTGAGCAGATCTTGTACATTTTTCTATGATTGAAACTTGTATTTGTGAGTCTCTTATTAAAAACAATAACTTACTGAAACAATCCTTTGTAAGAAGAAAGAGCTGAGATGGACCAGTCGTATTGAGGACATAGATAGTTAACATACCCTGAGCCAGCTCAGAAAAAACATTGACTTGGCAGAATTTAAGTCCTTGTTTAACATTCATAACTAGATGCATGACTTGTATAACCTAATCATCTACTTTTTTGAAGTAACATCTGTATTATGTAAGATAAGATAAGATAAGAAGATCACCTACTCACAAAAACACAGATATGACTAGTTTGTATTTGTCATTGAATGTTTTATTTACTTCCTTCTGATATTTATCATGAGGTAGACAATGTCACTTAATCCTAAACTTGACAAATTGACCAATATAAGGACATTTTTCAATAAACATAGGTTACATTCAATATTCAAGGAACAACATTGCTGCCAAAGCATCTTCGGGCACGACATGACCTAAATTGTGCCGATGTGCCAAAAACTCAAATTCAAACTAAAATATCTTTTATTGGTACTTAAATTAACATCTAAATACAAAGAACTCCACGAACGTAACTCACTGCAGACACTGCTTCCATCCTCACAAAACTATCAAACATCTCCTCATAGAATGTCCACAATTACCCCGCCTGATGATCTCAACAACCCAGTATAACCTGCATGGCAGTGGGAGCAGCTGAGAGGAGCAGCAGGCTATTTTTTCCATGACCTTCATCTCACCAACATAACCTATCCCTTAGTCTGTTGAACCATTTGGCCACCACTCATGATCTGTTGACTGTCTTTCTCCATTCTTCTCTGTCATTTGCCTTAGATAGAATCTCTTTCATTGGCTGGCTCTTCCATTCTTTTATGTAGACTTCCCATCGCTTTCTCTGGCCTGGCACTGCTCCTTGAAGGAAGATCTTTGGGACACAAGAGGAGCTTGTTACATGGCTATACATTTTAGCAGGTTATTGTAAGGCCTGATTATGTTGTGATTCTGTTTCTAATCTCTTTATTTTTTATGCATTCTTTGTAAAACCATGACTCTCACTGCAAAAGAGACTACAGCTCAACAGTAAAAAGCTTGCTAGAAGAGTTAATTGTTTAAATGAAAGTATTTTGTTACAGATAATGTATTTTGTTACAGGTAATGTATTTTGTTATAGATAATGTATTTTGTTACAGATAATGTATTTTGTTACAGATAATGTATTTTGTTACAGATAATGTAATTTGTTACAGATAATGTATTTTGTTACAGATAATGTATTTTGTTACAGATAATGTATTTTGTTACACATAAAATGCCTTTGATACAGATAATGACTTTTCTTTCAGATTTGTTTTATTACAGAAAAAGTCTTCTTTTACAGATGTCTTCTATCATAGATAATGACTTCTGTTTAAGATAATGATTCTATTTAAGATAGTTTTGAAAATGTTTTCTGTTAAAGATAATGCCTTCTGTTAAAAAAATGTCTTATATTGAAGATTGTGTCTCCTATTACAGACAATGTTTCTGTTCACTCGAATGAAAGTAGGAACACAACAGGACCAAGTTTCCAGCTAGACATACCAGAATTGTTAGCCTCACTGCCAACTGAAGAGTCTGACTATGAAGCAAGTCAGGTTTGTCACGGAGTTGTGCTTTTTCTTAAATCATCAATGAGAAACAACCAAAATATGTAATCAACATATGTTTTACATGTTTTGGATGTTCCTTCAAAGTTGAAGAAGTTTACTTACTAGTCCAAATCTCCTGCAGGACAATGAGGGATGAAGCAGGCAGGGTTTGAACCCGGGATCATCGATATGACAGTCCAGCGTGCAAACCGCACGACCAGGCAGCCATATACCACAATATTACATAGACATGCATAGGACATGTGTTCTTTTCTTAGGAAGCAATAGTAAACTTTAAGAATAGAGGATGAAGTCTTTATTAAAGAAAGTAAAGGTAACCCTGTCAGACCTTGTGATTTATGGTGGAAGATGATGTAAACATAGGTGGAGGATTTAAAGCTCATCTATTTCCATGGCAGACTGTTTAGTGGTGTCATGTGGCCAAGCAACCACCAATCAAATTCACTTCCTCAAATTATGTTAGATTTCCATTTGAATGGACTCGAGGCATCCTAATATCCTCACTGGGATTCAAACCAGAGACTCCTCTGGTCAGAAGCCACTCAGCCACCATGCCCTCATAAAGTTTTTAATGAATCACTGTAATATTCATGTTTCACCCTTGAGAAACCTGTTTTAGACTTTTTTAGAGTTCTAATTTTTAAAAGCATTTTCCTGACTCATACACTGTGAGTTTCACATCCAGTTATTTCATTAATGGAGGCACGGTGGCTGAGCAGTAAAGCGCTTGGCTACCAAACCGGTGTCCAGGGTTCAAATCCTGGTGATGACTGGGATTTTTAACTTCAGGATCTTTGGGCGCCTCTGAGCCCACCCAGCTCTAATGGGTACCTGACGCAAGTTGGGGAAAATTAAAGACGTTTGGTCGTTGTGCTGGCCACATGACACCCTCATTAACCGCTGGCCACAGAATCACATGAGCTTTACATCATCTGCCCTATAAACCACAAGGTCTGAAAGGGGGAACTTTACTTTTATTTCATTAGTAGAAAGCTAAAAATAAATGCTTGAATTTGGTTATAGAAACTTCCAAAGTGGCTATTATTTGCAAAAATTAATTATTCCACAAGAATTACTCCTTATTCTTTCACACAATTAAAAAAAAAAATTATTTTAGAAGCTCATATAGCAAGCTTCTTAGATTAAAAAAAAATTAATTTTTAGAAGCTCATATAGCAAGCGTCTTAGATTTAAAAAAAATATAATGCTCTTGATTTAAGTCTTGGAAATGTTTGGTCTTTGCCAACGTTCTTCTTGTTTCATCAGGTTCAGTTTGCCATAACAAGACACATATCTGCCTTACGACGCATCTACACCTTCTACAGCATGCTGGGATATGATGAAAGTCCAGACAACACGTTCATCATGAACAAAATGCAGTTTTGGAGATTTTTGAAAGACATTCATTTGCACCACGACAAGTACACTCTTACTGACATGGATCGAATCATCGGAGAAAGTATGAACACAATAATGATAATAATAATTTGATTTATATTGTGATGTTAACAAATATAATGTAAACTCAGCATAACAAAGATAAACACAAGAGTTTAAAATGACAAACTAATCTAAAAAAAAGTTTTGAAAGTAACAGTGTGGTGTTACTCTCAGTGAGTAACTTGGTGTATGATATTTGTTTCACTATCTTTAGAATGTTCAAGTTTTTATTTCTCTCTTTATTTTTTATTTCCGCATGTGAGAGTGATCGTTCTTTGTTTTGGTTGTAAATAGCATGCGGGACCAAGACTTTTTTTTTGTAAAATGACAACATTGTGATAGTGGTTTGAATCCTGGGATTTTTACTTTTGGGATTTTTAGGGCCCCCGAGTCCAACCAGCTCTAATGGATACCTGACATAAGTTGGGGAAAAGTAAAGGTGGTTGGTCATTATGCTGGCCTTATGACACCCTCATTAACTATGAGCCACAGAAACAGATGACCTGTACATCATCTGCCCTAGACCACACGGTCTAAAGGGAAACTTTTTAAAAAAATGTTAATCAAAGACTTAAATTCTGCCAGGTCATTGGTTTTCGTGGCTGACTCAGGCAAACCATTCCATGGGTCATTGGTTTTCATGGCTGACTCAGGGAAACCATTCCATGCTCTAATAGCACTTGCTTATACTTGTTCTTTATGATTCTGACCCATATAGTAGGACTGCCTTGACATTAGATTTTAAGATTTTTTTTGTAGCCTTCTTAGAAATGCTGGAAGTTTTACATATTCATTATAATTATCTAAATGTATGTCAGGCTAGATTTATTCAATGTTTCATGTCTTCATCTGTTCCACCTGACATGCTGACTATGCTCCTAAGGTATATGAAACTATCTACTTGCTCTATGATCTGTGAATCCAGGTCTAAGTCTCTGTCTCATTTATTTTTACAAAGCTTATTTCAACTCACTGTCTGTCTAGTACAAATCCTGTACACGTTATTTCTCACACTTTTCGGATCATGGTGAAACTTTGCACAATTATTAATACAAGAATCAATAAATAAAGAATAACCCAATTAATTAATTTATTAGTGGTTATTAATGAATTTTGTTTTATACAGAAATGGTAGATAAATCTTGCAATATTGAGAGATGTGGTAGTAATAAAAAGTAACCAATTAATTAATTTATTAGTGGTTATTAATGAATTTTGTTTTATACAGAAATGGTAGATAAATCTTGCAATATTGAGAGATGTGGTAGTAATAAAAAATAACCAATTAATTAATTTATTAGTGGTTATTAATGAATTTTGTTTTATACATAAATGGTAGATAAATCTTGCAATATTGAGAGATTTGGTAGTAATTGTGCAGATCTTTCCCTTGTATGTTTTTTTTTTTTTAAAAGTATTTTTTATATTTCGCTTCTTACTACATTTGCAATGGATTATTTTTTGTAAAAGTCTCCTTTTTCTTGCTTCATTTAATGCTGAAGACAATAAGTATTTCTGTTTTCTTTCTGATTTCTAAATTTCATGACATTTTTTTTTTTTTGGTTCTGCATCGAAGATTTGCACCATTGTGTTCATCTTCATGTTAAACATTTTTTTATTTTCTACTTATGTTAGTAATGGTTGTGTCGGGTTCTTTTCTTGGCTCATTAGGGGTAACTTACGAAAACTTAGTAAACACTTATAGATAACATATTTCTAAAATAATCCAGAAAAAATTTATCTCTCATGTTTATTATTTATATAGAAACCACTCAGTAATAGCAAACAAAGGTAGAACATCTCCTACTATAACAAGTTAACAACTAACACAAACACCAGTCCAGGAAATAATTGACTACCAATTTCTCTCCATCATACAAGGAAAACTCACATTCAAAACCATCACATGTATACTGTTCACATTCATGCCTGGGGATATAAGCAAAGAGATATAACTCTTTCATACCAAAATATCAACAAAGAAACAACACATTCATTCTCGCCATACCTGCCCCTGACAGGTTGAATAGTAAATATTTATCTGTACAACACATGGGCCATAACTCATGATATTATCTCCTTTCAGACTATCAAAAACAAAAGTTTGAGCTTCACAACCCCTATGAGAAAGTTTTACATCGTCAGTTCATCAACTATTTGATTATCATTGCTCATATGGTGTACAAGAAAGAATATTTCAAAAACAAGTGAGTTATCCCTCTTGAACCTTGACAACTATTTTAATGACACCAGATATACACGTCAGTAAAAATATACACGTAAATGTAGTCTTTTTTTTCTTTCTGAGCCATGCTCTCTGTTGCTGTGAAAGTTATGTGGGGTAACTCTAGTCTGGCTTGTCAACATTTAAAGAATAAACACAATGAACCAACCATTGTTTTACCACATTATTCTGCTAGCAACAAAAACCCAGATACATCTCATGTCTTTAACATTTCATTGGCTGCCATCACTTAGAAATGTATCAACAACCATTCATTTTAGTGTACTTGTAGCATAGCTTGTGTCCTTTCTCTAATGTAAATATCCTTTATTTGTTTAGAGAAAAAGCCCCCATCTTGGAGCATTGCTTTTCTCGTTTAATGACGGAGAGAATTTTGAGACACTCTTGTATGGTGAAAGGTAAGAAGTTCTGTAAATGCAGATTTAAACATTAACAGATTACATTGGGCAGGTCACCTCCTCGAAAGAATGACAGAGAACAAACGTGCAAAGATTGTTCACCGGCAAAAAAACGAAAGGCAGGCGCCCCACAGGCAGACCAAGAGTTTGGTGGCTTGATGATGCAGAGGCAGATCTACAACAGCAAGGAGTCTGGGTATGGGGACATAAAGTGCAGGATAAATCAGAATGGAAAGATTTGCTAGAGCATCAGTTCTCAACCTTTTTTGCTCGGCGACCCCTTATTATAATCCCCTACTCTGCCGCGATCCCCAACCACACAGCAATAGAAGAATAGACAATAACAATCCATATTTTCGATGGTCTTAGGCAACCCCTGGCAAATCGTCAATTGACCCCCCAAGGGGGTCGCGACCCACAGGTTGAGAACCCCTGTGCTAGAGCATACCTGGGCCTTCCATGAGCTGTTGTGCCACTGGGATGGATGGATAGCTACAGAAAGTTTTTAAAAAAATTTATTAGACAATATTACATCATCATCATCATCACCACTACTTTGAGTTCCTCATGGAACATAGGGCCTCGACAAAAACATGCCACTCTCCACGGTCTCTTGCTAGCTTTTTGATGGTTTCCCAGCTCTTCCCGGTCTTCTCTGCTTCTTCAAGTACACTGCGTCGCCATGTTCTTTTTGTTCTTCCTCTGAGTCTTGTTCCCTGGGGGGTTCCACTCTAAGGCCTGCCTAGCTCTGTTGCTGGTATCTTTTCTAAGGGTGTGACCAATCCATCTCCACTTCCTCTCTAAGATCTGCACTTCTATATTTTTCTGTCCACTCATCTCCCACAGTTTGGAGTTTTCTACTTTGTCATACCAGTGTTTTTTTTAGGATATTTCTCAGGCATCTGTAGATGAAGGTCTGTATTTTTTTTTTGTTGTGGCTTCAGCTGTTCTCCATGTTTCAGAAAGACAATATTACATATACATTGATGTTAAAAAGATTATTTCGAATGAAACGCTTTTCCAAATACTTGTATATATTTAGTGTGATAAAAAGAACTTTGAATAGCAGTTTAGTATATCTCTGTTTGTTTAATGAAAGTTATGTTTTACTGAACATGGATTAGGTCCCCTGTTTCAAGAGACAAGAAGAGCTATCAATGCATTAGTTCACATGGATCAGTCTTACCAAATCTACAGAGTTATTTGCACACCTCGCAAGGTAATTTCTTGATGGAAAAACAAATGGGGTTGCAATGTTTTTTTATCTTAAATATTAATTCTCTCAATATGAATTTTGACAACTAATAATAGGATTAGTTTGAATGGAATATTAGGCTATTGAGTTAGGAAACAGATGATGGCTGCCTGGTCATGTGGTATGCGCACTGGACTGTCATTAAGTTGTCTCGATGGTCTTGGGTTCATACCCTGCGCGCTGCCATCCCCTGTCCTCCTGCGGCAGGTTTGGACTAGGAAGTAAATTATCTTTAACTCTGAAGGAGCCTCTGAAACATGTAAAACATTTTACAAACATTTTATTCATTTCCAAAGATATTATTTCTGGTCTTACTCTAATGATAAGTAAAACTAATATCTTTATTGTGCAATAAATCTCTAACATTTCTAACTGTTAACTCTTCTATTTGCTCAAACTTTACATGGATCATAAATATTAATATTAAAACTAAATTAAACAATTCCCTTAAATGGGTTAGTTTTTGTATTTATTTTTGTTGATAGCCAGTTCAACATATGTAGATTGATAGATTGATAGAACGCTTTGACTAAACAATTTATTCCAGAAACCTCCCAAAGAGCCTGTTATAAAGATGAGAGCATTCATGTTCTTTATGAAAGTGAGTCACTCAATTTAATAATCTTCTCTTCTCTTGTAGGCCTACATTACATTGTATGTTTTACTTTTATTAAACAAGATTTTTTTATAATGGAACTTGTACATAGCCAAGAGATCCAAAGAACTTTATATATCTTATATACCTTGTCTCTTTTCCATTATAATGTGTTAAATTTTTTTTTTTAAATCAGACCAGATATTGTATATATCTTTTTAAAGTTTGGATTGTAGAGACCAATCAATGATTTACAGAGAAAGGTGGTTTCTGTATTTTCTGAGCAAATATTTGGGGAAAGTTTTTCTCTGGAAAAGCAGAAAGTCCCATGTAAATATAGATCTACATCGTGAAAACATTCTCACACGAAGAGTTTGGGGGATGCTTTTCTTTAATTAGACTAAAAAAAAACTTAATTTCTGTGAACATTCTTTAAACCCAGATCATCTTTTCCTAATTGATTTATTTTTTTTAGAAATACTTGTACAATCCATAACCTTTGAACAAATAGACGTAGACATTTAAGGTTTGTTAGTCTCTGAATGTATTAATAATGTGAAGGAAAATACATTGTGCTCTGACCATATTCATGTTTATTTGGATTTTGTACAAATATTGCCTTTTAATTTGTCACTAGGAGACAGGACTTATCAATCAGGATCTGACCCCTACTAGGCTAGTAGAACTTCTGGCTTCTGATAACCCCCTGGTTATGGATGGTCAAGGATGTTACAATCTTGAGCTTGAGGTAAAATTATTTAAATATTTGTGCTTTTTTAAAACCATTTAATTAAAATTATTATTTCTATATAAAAAAAACTGGAACATTGACTTAAAAATTTGGAATATAAGTGAAAAGAAGAAATTCTACACGTAGGAATTGATTTATTATTAATGTAGCATTCTCTGAATTGAAAATTGTGATTTGGCTTGGAAATAAAATCTGTGCTTAGCAACAGAAAGGCTAATTGTGAAGCATGAATTAAAAAAAAAATCTGATAGATAGTTAAGTGATAATTAGTTGGTTATGAATGCTGAGTCATCAGCTTCTAGAAGGTGATAGCTAAGAGAAATATTTGAAACAGAAGTTTCTAGAAAAGACTATTTAAAAATGCATAAATTGGGGAAAGTAAGTTAGTAGAGGTCATTGAGCTGTTATCTTTGGGTGTTTCCGGGTCCAAGAGTTTTTAAGAGTTAAATTAAAGATAGAAAGTTCAGTTGTATATGTACAAAGCTGTATCAGTACAAAGGTACATCAGTACAAATATGTATCAGTATTAAGTTGTATCAGCATAAAGATGTATCAGTATAAACGTGTATCAGTATAAGTATGTATCAGAGTAAAGTTGGAACAGTATAACTACAGTGTAACTAGTTTGTGGTTTTATTACTTCAGTGAATTAACAAGAATTGAGAATAGTTACTTGCTGCATGATGAGCTGTTAAAAAAATACAACATGAAAACATAACGATTACAGATTTGAGGTTTGTTGCGTACATAATTTTCTAAGTTATTAAATCTCCCTTGTTCTAACTTTTTTCAGATGACATTTTTGGAGTTTTTTGAAGCATTACTGCTTTGTGCTGAAGTGTTTGTGACTGAGAGAGTTGTAAAAGATCCCACAACACCTCGAATCAGTTTAAGGTCTATTCAAAAAGAAGCAAGCCAGCATTCATTGGTCATTTCAATGTCACATAAGATAAGCCAGGTAATATTTAAAAAAAAAATAGTGTTTGAAAAATCTATTTGAAAATAGTCCTTAATGAATACGTAAATAAAATACTCACCAAACTTTGACTAATAGACTACGAAAAACTTAATTAAAATTAAAAGGATTTAAAATAATTTTTAAATAAGATGAATAAATATTAAAAAAGTAAAGTTCCCATTTCAGACCATAAGGTCTATACGACAGATAATGTAAAGGTTATCTGTTTCTGTGGCCCATGGTTAACAAGGGTGTTATGTGACCAGTACAACCACCAAACGCCTTTACTTTTTCCCAACTAATGTCAGGTACCCATTAGAGCTGGGTGGACTTTGAGGCACCCTAAAAATCCCAGTCTTCACCAAGACTCCACCCAGAGCCCTCGGTTTAGAACCAAAGCACTTTATCCCTCAGCCATTGCACACAATAAATATTAAGAAGATATAAATAATATTCATAAGTTAAAATTATATTTAAAAGACATGAAATAATTATTCCATATGATGTAAAGAAAAAAAAGTAAAGTACGCCTTTCTGACCTCAAGATCTATGGGGCAGATGATATAAAGGTCATGAGATGAATTGATATTAAAAAAAAATTAGATAATTCTTCAATAAGGTGAATGGTAGTTCTTCATGTATGCATCAAAATCTTAACGTTTGATTCCATCAGCCTGGAGTTGAAGAAGAGGTTTTGATAGATGTGCTTGACAACACAACTTACCCTGAAGATCAAACCTCCTCTGAGCACACACCAGTTAACCCTAACCATTCGTCAAGCAGTCAAAGTATACAGAAGATTGAGAGTGAAGTAAGTATTTACCTTGGCAGAACTGAAGCTTTCAAATTATAATAAAATACTCTTTTCAATTACATAACATACAAATGTAGCAAATTTACTCTGAGACAAGACAAGAAGAAAGAAACAAGAATAATAATATGGTTAACAAGGGTGTTATGTGGCCAGCACAGTGACCAACTGCCTTTACTTTTCCCCAACTAAAGTCAGGTACCCATTAGAGCTGGGAGCCCTAAAGATCCAGAAATTCAAAAGTCCAGTCTTCACCGAGATTTTGAGCCCAGGACCCCAGATTTGGAAGCCAAGCACTTAACCACTCAGCCACTATGCCTCCATTTTGATCCATGAGATAACTGTTAAATGTTGACTTTCATCATTGGGTCGACAGTCAGCATAACCAAATTCCTCCACTTTTTTTCTGGTCAGCAGCTGTTTGTAGAAGAATATCAAGTGAAAGACCAGTCCATTCTTTCATGTTGTCCAGCCAACCTTTCTTTTGCCTACACAACTGGAGAAATATAATCTGGGTTCTATAGCACCTATAATCCATTTTTACTTTATTTTTATTTTATAAGTTGCTGATGTTCCTTAAGAAATGAAGATAATTACAATTACATCCTGGCAACGACCACCTACAGGACAGCAGGGAACGGAAGTGGGCAGGAACCATGGAGATGACAATCCAATGCCCAAACCACATGACCAGACAACCGTTTCTTTTCACTATTTTATATGAAGTGATTAAGTCATTTGAATATTTTTTTTTTATTTCTTTCAGTTTCCTCTGGACAGTGTATCAAATACTAACCAAAGTGCTCTTGGATATTTAACGCCTTGTAAGTTTACGTTCTTGTTTTACTGACTATTTAAAACTGTTATTAAAACTTAACGAGAGTCGAGATATAGTTTTATTGCTTTAGTTTATTCCATACACTTGACACTTAGTAAGGGCCCTAATAATTCTTTTTTTTTCATTTAAAAAGTCTGATCTTTAGACATTTGTTTTCAAATATCAGCAAATATGAAGTTTTTTTATTTTTAACATTTTTTAAAAAGTTTTTTTAAAAAGTTTTTTTAAAAAAGTATTTTAAAGTTTTTAAAAAGTTTTTTTTTTTAAGTGCTTTGTTCATATTAAAATATGAAAGCATAAATTATATTTACAATATTTAACATTCTATCAAATATTCAGTTAAATTTTTTGTTTAATATTTAAAATGCAGTAAATATTGTTTACCTTTTTTAAAATCGGTATCCTACTATTAAAATATTAAAAGATGCTACATTTAATTTTGAAATATTTGAATTCTTATACAAATCTGAACTTAAAAATATTTTTTTTTCTTAGCTCAAAGTAAAGATGCGACTAGAAAAAGTCCAGCAGTCTCAGCAACTTCTGAATCTGTGGCTATTGAGAAGCAGATTACTTCACCTGCATTGAACCAGGATGGGCAGATAATGGTTGCTGAAAATGGTAAGAGGTTACGTTATGAATGTTGGTCCCGATGCTTTAGGTTCATAGGTCATAACACTTTATTTATTAATGTCCAGTGTTTTAGAATCATTGACTGGGTCATAATAGTCTAGTTTTATTACAAAGCTTGTAGCAACTCTGTCTAACTCGTAAAATTTCTTTTACACGTTATTTCTTCCCCTCCCATTTGGATTGATTTGAAACATTGCACAAAAATATGAATCAATCAACAAATTAACCCATTAATTATTTGGTAGTAATTATTTTATTTAGTTTAATATTGATTAAGGGAAATAAATCTTATAGTTTAGATATATATGGCTATAAATATATGCATTTGAGACCAAAAGAAAATCAGCTGCTGAGGACAGACTGGCGAAAAGAAAATCTTAATCGATCACCAGCAGACAATGGTTATGCTTGCCCTGAATGAGGCAAAATATGTAGGTCAGAGCTGGGGCTGTGCAACCTCAGGAAATATGCATTCCTCGTTAGAAGACTCGAAGACAAACCTTATTTTGATTATTATTATTTCCCTAAGATAAGCTTTGTTTTTGGTAGTTTTTTTTTAATTTTTCTGATATATTATTGGTTCAAGGCATTTTCTAGGATGCAGGTTAAATGCAAACTTCAATTATGCAATGCCTTAACCATTACCACTACAGGTTGGCTTCGATATAACCTAGAATGCCTGTATTCTATGGCAAAGCAACTATGGATCATCTCATAGAAATGAGATGAATGCCTGGGCATTAGCTGTAAACAGAACGATGTCGCCCAAACAGCACTCCTCCCCCCCCCCCTCTCTACCCAGATAATTGGTTAGGGATCAGCAACGTGTTGGCTTTTAAGCACTATGAGTTTGTAGAGGGTAAATGAAAAATGCAAGGCTGGCCTTTCGAATTGCGGGGGCCCAATTTAGTGGATGCTGGCGAGGCCCCTCTTCTATTTTTGTTTTCAGTCACAACTATTACTGTAAATTAGATCACATACCAACACTTGTTATACAACTTGCATAGGAAGCATCTCAAAATGCCAGTGGTACGATGCACTAACTATGTTAACCCTTTAAGTCCTACATCTTTAAATGCCAGTGACAAGAGCAATGACTGATAGTGAAATGATAAATGTAGCTAAATTGCGGGGCCCCCTGTCAGGTGTAGGGCCCAGTTTGGAGCAATGAGTCAAATTGGCCTAAAGCCGGCTCTGATTATGTTATGCGCTACGCGACTCTAGAGAGGGCAATAACTATAGTTATTGCGAATACAATTTCTTGTTACTTGCCGTGTAAAGATCATATAATCACTGGATCGCCCGTTTTTTTTTAAGGGCGTTAATCTGCAGTTGTATTATTTGAAAGAATTATTACAGTTGTCTCCCTGAGATTATTTTCTTTTATTAACATTATTCTGGAAATCTAGTCTGAAGTTAGTAAACAATGAGGGTTGGAATAAATGCTCGTGTAAATTGACGTCATGTCTACTCAATGTTTGATTTTTTTTTCATACGGTTTTCACGAGTGGGGCTCTGCGCATTTGAATGCGTCTTCGCCAATGAGATTCTATCATCTTACTTGAAAGTTCTTCAATGAGATTCTATCATCTTTCTTACTTGAAAGTTCCCCAGAGTGACGTAGCCTCGTTCACTGACGACTATTGATTGAACAAAACAGGCCAGCTATAAGAACATGATGAATGTCTATTAACTTTCTTTAACCTGTGCTCTGCTTACGAAAGAAGAAATAGTGCGTTGTTGACGCCAGGCGAATGCATTTTCGAAGCTTAGAATGCAGAGAAACGCTTAAACCATCCCTAGACTTCTTTACTGCTCAAGAGGTATGCGAACATAAATATTTTAGTCTGGGGTGGGTGTCATTAGTCAAAGTTTGAGAAACGCTGAGGGGATGTCTTCGGGTATTTCACGTGGCTACACAGACCCAGTGGTGTCCTACTAATTTTAACATAATTGACACAGACAAAACCATTGCGTTCTAATTGAAACTTGCAAGAACCCATCATTGTTGTGTTTTCATCACAGTTTGCGTTAATTTCTTAGATATTCCATTATTCTATATTTCTTGTATCATAAGGGTCTAGCTACCAACTTGCTATTTCCTCTTACATACTTCTCTAATAGGTGATCTAGCTACCAACTAGCTATTGTCTTCTATCATAGGTGATCTAGCTACCAACTAGCTATTGTCTTCTCTCATAGGTGGTCTAGCTACCAACTAGCTATTGGCTTCTCTCATAGGTGGTCTAGCTACCAACTAGCTATTGGCTTCTCTCATAGGCGGTCTAGCTACCAACTAGCTATTGTCTTCTATCATAGGTGGTCTAGCTACCAACTAGCTATTGTCTTCTATCATAGGTGGTCTAGCTACCAACTAGCTATTGTCTTCTCTCATAGATGGTCTAGCTACCAACTAGCTATTGTCTTCTCTCATAGAT
Source organism: Biomphalaria glabrata (assembly GCF_947242115.1). NCBI lineage: Eukaryota > Metazoa > Mollusca > Gastropoda > Planorbidae > Biomphalaria > Biomphalaria glabrata. The sequence continues at coordinate 52,194,422 of NC_074715.1, forward strand.
GGTCTAGCTACCAACTTGCTATTGGCTTCTCTCATTGATGGTCTAGCTACCAACTAGCTATTGTCTTCTCTCATAGATGGTCTAGCTACCAACTAGCTATTGTCTTCTCTCATAGGTGGTCTATCTACCAACTAGCTATTGGCTTCTCTCATTGATGGTCTAGCTAACAACTAGCTAATTTCTTCTCTCTTAGATGGTCTAGCTACCAACTAGCTATTGGCTTCTATCATAGGTGGTCTAGCTACCAACTAGCTATTGTCTTCTATCATAGGTGGTCTAGCTACCAACTAGCTATTGTCTTCTATCATAGGTGGTCTAGCTACCAACTAGCTATTGTCTTCTATCATAGGTGGTCTAGCTACCAACTAGCTATTGTCTTCTATCATAGATGGTCTAGCTACCAACTAGCTATTGGCTTCTCTCATTGATGGTCTAGCTACCAACTAGCTATTGGCTTCTCTCATTGATGGTCTAGCTACCAACTTGCTATTGGCTTCTCTCATTGATGGTCTAGCTACCAACTAGCTACTTTCTTCTCTCTTAGATGGTCTAGCTACCAACTAGCTATTGTCTTCTCTCATTGATGGTCTAGCTACCAACTAGCTATTGGCTTCTCTCATTGATGGTCTAGCTAACAACTAGCTAATTTCTTCTCTCTTAGATGGTCTAGCTACCAACTAGCTATTGTCTTCTATCATAGGTGGTCTAGCTACCAACTAGCTATTGTCTTCTATAATAGGTGGTCTAGCTACCAACTAGCTATTGTCTTCTATCATAGGTGGTCTAGCTACCAACTAGCTATTGTCTTCTATCATAGGTGGTCTAGCTACCAACTAGCTATTGTCTTCTATCATAGGTGGTCTAGCTACCAACTAGCTATTGTCTTCTATCATAGATGGTCTAGCTACCAACTAGCTATTGGCTTCTCTCATTGATGGTCTAGCTACCAACTAGCTATTGTCTTCTCTCATTGATGGTCTAGCTACCAACTAGCTATTGGCTTCTCTCATTGATGGTCTAGCTACCGACTAGCTACTTTCTTCTCTCTTAGATGGTCTAGCTACCAACTAGCTATTGTCTTCTATCATAGGTGGTCTATCTACCAACTAGCTATTGTCTTCTATCATAGGTGGTCTAGCTACCAACTAGCTATTGTCTTCTGTCATAGGTGGTCTAGCTACCAACTAGCTATTGGCTTCTCTCATTGATGGTCTAGCTACCAACTAGCTATTGTCTTCTCTCATAGGTGGTCTATCTACCAACTAGCTATTGGCTTCTTTCATAGGTGGTCTAGCTACCAACTAGCTATTGGCTTCTCTCATTGATGGTCTAGCTACCAACTAGCTATTGTCTTCTCTCATAGATGGTCTAGCTACCAACTAGCTATTGTCTTCTATCATTGATGGTCTAGCTACCAACTAGCTATTGGCTTCTCTCATAGGTGGTCTAGCTACCAACTAGCTATTGGCTTCTCTCATAGGTGGTCTAGCTACCAACTAGCTATTGGCTTCTCTCATAGGTGGTCTAGCTACCAACTAGCTATTGTCTTCTATCATAGGTGGTCTAGCTACCAACTAGCTATTGTCTTCTATCATAGGTGGTCTAGCTACCAACTAGCTATTGTCTTCTATCATAGATGGTCTAGCTACCAACTAGCTATTGGCTTCTCTCATTGATGGTCTAGCTACCAACTAGCTATTGGCTTCTCTCATTGATGGTCTAGCTACCAACTTGCTATTGGCTTCTCTCATTGATGGTCTAGCTACCAACTAGCTACTTTCTTCTCTCTTAGATGGTCTAGCTACCAACTAGCTATTGTCTTCTCTCATTGATGGTCTAGCTACCAACTAGCTATTGGCTTCTCTCATTGATGGTCTAGCTAACAACTAGCTAATTTCTTCTCTCTTAGATGGTCTAGCTACCAACTAGCTATTGTCTTCTATCATAGGTGGTCTAGCTACCAACTAGCTATTGTCTTCTATAATAGGTGGTCTAGCTACCAACTAGCTATTGTCTTCTATCATAGGTGGTCTAGCTACCAACTAGCTATTGTCTTCTATCATAGGTGGTCTAGCTACCAACTAGCTATTGTCTTCTATCATAGGTGGTCTAGCTACCAACTAGCTATTGTCTTCTATCATAGATGGTCTAGCTACCAACTAGCTATTGGCTTCTCTCATTGATGGTCTAGCTACCAACTAGCTATTGTCTTCTCTCATTGATGGTCTAGCTACCAACTAGCTATTGGCTTCTCTCATTGATGGTCTAGCTACCGACTAGCTACTTTCTTCTCTCTTAGATGGTCTAGCTACCAACTAGCTATTGTCTTCTATCATAGGTGGTCTATCTACCAACTAGCTATTGTCTTCTATCATAGGTGGTCTAGCTACCAACTAGCTATTGTCTTCTGCCATAGGTGGTCTAGCTACCAACTAGCTATTGGCTTCTCTCATTGATGGTCTAGCTACCAACTAGCTATTGTCTTCTCTCATAGGTGGTCTATCTACCAACTAGCTATTGGCTTCTTTCATAGGTGGTCTAGCTACCAACTAGCTATTGGCTTCTCTCATTGATGGTCTAGCTACCAACTAGCTATTGTCTTCTCTCATAGATGGTCTAGCTACCAACTAGCTATTGTCTTCTCTCATTGATGGTCTAGCTACCAACTAGCTATTGGCTTCTCTCATAGGTGGTCTAGCTACCAACTAGCTATTGGCTTCTCTCATAGGTGGTCTAGCTACCAACTAGCTATTGGCTTCTCTCATAGGTGGTCTAGCTACCAACTAGCTATTGTCTTCTATCATAGGTGGTCTAGCTACCAACTAGCTATTGTCTTCTATCATAGGTGGTCTAGCTACCAACTAGCTATTGTCTTCTCTCATAGATGGTCTAGCTACCAACTAGCTATTGTCTTCTCTCATAGATGGTCTAGCTACCAACTAGCTATTGTCTTCTCTCATTGATGGTCTAGCTACCAACTAGCTATTGTCTTCTCTCATAGATGATCTAGCTACCAACTAGCTATTGTCTTCTCTCATTGATGGTCTAGCTACCAACTAGCTATTGGCTTCTCTCATTGATGGTCTAGCTAACAACTAGCTAATTTCTTCTCTCTTAGATGGTCTAGCTACCAACTAGCTATTGTCTTCTATCATAGGTGGTCTAGCTACCAACTAGCTATTGTCTTCTATCATAGGTGGTCTAGCTACCAACTAGCTATTGTCTTCTATCATAGGTGGTCTAGCTACCAACTAGCTATTGTCTTCTATCATAGATGGTCTAGCTACCAACTAGCTATTGGCTTCTCTCATTGATGGTCTAGCTACCAACTAGCTATTGTCTTCTCTCATTGATGGTCTAGCTACCAACTAGCTATTGGCTTCTCTCATTGATGGTCTAGCTACCAACTAGCTACTTTCTTCTCTCTTAGATGGTCTAGCTACCAACTAGCTATTGTCTTCTCTCATTGATGGTCTAGCTACCAACTAGCTATTGGCTTCTCTCATTGATGGTCTAGCTAACAACTAGCTAATTTCTTCTCTCTTAGATGGTCTAGCTACCAACTAGCTATTGTCTTCTATCATAGGTGGTCTAGCTACCAACTAGCTATTGTCTTCTATCATAGGTGGTCTAGCTACCAACTAGCTATTGTCTTCTATCATAGGTGGTCTAGCTACCAACTAGCTATTGTCTTCTATCATAGGTGGTCTAGCTACCAACTAGCTATTGTCTTCTATCATAGGTGGTCTAGCTACCAACTAGCTATTGTCTTCTATCATAGATGGTCTAGCTACCAACTAGCTATTGGCTTCTCTCATTGATGGTCTAGCTACCAACTAGCTATTGTCTTCTCTCATTGATGGTCTAGCTACCAACTAGCTATTGGCTTCTCTCATTGATGGTCTAGCTACCGACTAGCTACTTTCTTCTCTCTTAGATGGTCTAGCTACCAACTAGCTATTGTCTTCTATCATAGGTGGTCTATCTACCAACTAGCTATTGTCTTCTATCATAGGTGGTCTAGCTACCAACTAGCTATTGTCTTCTGTCATAAGTGGTCTAGCTACCAACTAGCTATTGTCTTCTGTCATAAGTGGTCTAGCTACCAACTAGCTATTGGCTTCTCTCATTGATGGTCTAGCTACCAACTAGCTATTGTCTTCTCTCATAGGTGGTCTATCTACCAACTAGCTATTGTTTTCTAAAGCTCTAAATCGTTTACAAAATAGTTTCAACATTTTTCAAGACTTCGACATAGATGGACGAGCTTGCAAACTAAGGGACTGAACTCTTCAATTCTCATCGATCACCTAACTTCACTCCCCTTCACAACCCCGGTCTATTTTCTCCCCTCGAATCACCACACAACTAAACATACACACAAATACACATGCGCGCACACACACACTCACAGACGCAGCGTCTGAGTTTTCAGCAAGTCTAAAAGAGCAAGACTTTCAACTTCAGTGGGACAAACAAAAAATCTTTATTTAATTTGGCGTTGTTTGGGTGTCAAAAGTTAAATGAAGATCTTGGTAATGACCGGTCACCCAGAAGAAAAAAAAAAGTGAATTCTAGAGACGAAAGCTGGAGAGGGAAGGGGGGGGGCAGGGGTTCTGGTGGATTAGTGCTGACTGAACACAATTTTAGAGTTGGCAATATCTCCAGGTTAAGAAGTCAACAGGGGTCATTGAGTTCAAGGACGCGAGGTTAGCGTTGAGACCATCTCCTCACTTGCAGCTCCTATAACAAGCCCATACCAAATCTACATCCACAACTGTCTTGATCAGGGGTTCTCAACCTGGGGGTCGATTAACGATTTGCCAGGGGTCGCCTAAGACTATCGAAAATATGGATTGTTTTTGTCTATTATTCTATTGCTGTGTGTGTGTGAGGGTTGGGGGGGGGGTCGCGGCAAAGTAAGGAATTGTAAAAAGGGGTCGCCGAGCTTAAAAGGTTGAGAACCGCTGGATTTGATGGTTCCTCACACACTTGGTTTTTACCGGCCCGTCACACCCCTTCTTCATTTCATTTTCTTTGACCTGAGCTTTTCCTAATGTGTTGTAAACACAAGAATTGGTAAAGCTCAGAATGTCACAAAAAAAAGCTCTGTGTCTCGTCTGTTCGTGATTTCTCTTTACTGTCTAAAGAGTTGAGCCGACACTCTGGAATTCTGGGATTGGAAGCCTGATTGAACAAAGCGCTCTATCTGAAAGATGTCCATGTTAATGTCCATATTTAACACAGCTATTTCCAATGGACACTCCGGACGCACGGATTAAAATGGGTGGCGAAGGCCGAACACACCGGGAATCCCCGCCATTTTCCTATAGTTTACCCAAGTAAACAGTGAAGCACTCGCCAGTGGTGAAACACTTTCTTGATGACCTGCGCCTGTATTTTGACAAGGCCGTGGAAGCTCTCTTACACTCTCTCAGACACTCCCACAGCAGTCTTGGTTTGACTACAAATTTAGTCTAATCGTTTCCTGAAACGCTCGCGATTGTTTCCACCCAAGTCCCGCGTATAGCCATGGTAGCGTACCCACCTGCGCAACTGGAGACGTAGCTATAGCCCTAGCTAACTAAGAAGGCGCGAACGAATTTATTTATGGCACCATTCGTAAAACAACAACAACAACAACAACACTGTAGCAACAAAACCAATAAAGCCTCGGAACGGTGATTAGCATTTTTCGTTTCGGGAAATATGTCTTCAGTATCTGTTGGAGATTTTGCACTATAAAATAAGACAATGTCAAGGACGTTAAATTGAACGACAATGTTGCCAACTACATAAAAGCCACAACCGGAAGTGATTGGAAAATATGATTTTGCAGTGCTAGAAAGTGCACACAAATGATCAGAACTTTAAAAAAAAGCCTAGCTTATCAACACTTCCTGTATTCTGCACACCGGATGTATCAACAAGCTTCGTTATTTCTGGGTTTGACGCCATGTCTGAAAATCGTCAATACATTTTTGAAATATTTGTATAAAATGTTCTGTATTTTTTACCCTACTGTTCCTACTAGTTTATTTTTGTTTTGTTTTACTTTGTAACTGTAGGAACCCGGGACCTGTCTCCAGATGTTGCGGAGGTCGAATCTGAAGTTCTAGACGAGGACACGCGCCAGTTTAACTTCTGGACTCACCAGTTGCACATTTTTTTCTTGCGCAAGTTTTTCCCCAAGGCGCAGAAATACGTGGAGTCTAAAAAGCAAGGTCAAGGCTGCAGGAAAACTACCGCTCTAAAGGACAGTACAGCAAGGCCAAATACAGAGCCCATTGCTGTTGGGAGCGCGCAGGAAGCTGCGGAAGAAGAGAACACAACCGCTTAGATTTACTACTTTTAAATACGAATGATCTGTTTAAATAAAATAATGTATAATGAATAATACAGCGCTCTATCGTAATAATAGAAATCACAAATGTGTTGTAATTTTTTAAAAAGCAGTCTAAAGCTTTTCTTTTAGATATACTAAGAAAGAAATATAAACATTTTAGTAAACATTTGAAATAAATAAACATAAAACATTAAAAAAAAACATAACTCACACTTTTGACTTTATTTATATATATATATGTGTTATGTTTGTACAAAATTTGAATTATTAAGGCAATAACTTATCTTCTGACAGCTTATAGGCTCAGATTTATTTATTATATAAGCAGTATAATAGTAGGCTATCACATTAAGAAGTAAATCGGATTCGAACAGCACAGTACACCATTATCGGGTACAAAAGGCCTACTAATCCTGATCATAATATTGGTCTAGATCTAGTCATTTTAATATTAAACGTGTCAAGTCATACGAATCTAGATCTAGATACTATATCTTGTCTAGATTTTAGATCTAGTCGAAATTTTAAATCTAGAATATTAGATCTAGTCCAGAAATCTAGAGTCTAGATGTATTCTATATTCTAAATCTAGTCTAGATCTATAAAGTAGATATAGATCTAGATATAAACTTCTAGATCCCGTCCAAGTCTAAACCTAGCCAGCAAAGCTACCTATTCAGGTCCGGGCTTGAGTTAGGGCCCCCACGGCAAACCTGTTAGTGGTGCGCGCTCGTTTTTAATTTCCTAGCCCGTCTACTCCAATATATTGTGCCAAAATTGTAGCTTACCCCTTATCCTTAAGCTTTACTTCAAACTAGATTCAAACTAGACCTTTACAACCTAAAACACAACAACCGACAGTATGAAATTACTCTGGCTATTTATTCTAATATTTACCAAATATAAACTAATTGAACACATATCTATATCTACCCCAGACAACACTAAACCTAAAAATGAAAGTGATTACTGATCATTATACACTATAGATCTATACAACCTCGAAAATAATTTCACGTACTTATCCATAACATTATAGAAGATTACCATCACGGTAGTTCTCAATAAGAAAAAGCCAAAAATACATAATCACTTTCAATATTAACTCTTTCTCTCCTAACTGACGATACCAGCGTTGTTTCCACCAGAATCTGGTAAATAATTTTCGGAGAGAAAGAGTTAATAACTGGAGATGTACAAACTGCCTGGTCGTGCGGTTTGCGCGCTGGACTATCGTTCAGATTTATCTCTTGTTTATTTCTAAACTTTGAAAACTAAAGATCATTACAATTCTAAGATCGAAAACATCGATGTACCTATATTTGGAGTGACTTCCCTTACAGCTTGAAAAAGAGTTCGATACATAACAATCTACATATATAGGTCTGTGATCTGATCATTATCAAATAAGAATTAGTTTCCGTTTTCCAGTCTTGGTATCTTATCTTATATAATACAGACGTTACTTCAGAAAAACAAATGATCACGTCCAACGTGTCATGCATCTAGTCATGCACATTAACCAATGACTTAAACTCTGCCACGTCATTGGTTTTTGGTATGATATATATATATATATATATATATATATATATATATATATATATATATATATATATATATATATATATATATATATATATATATGTCACTTCAAATTAGGGGTGCACCGGATAGTACTTTTTGATATCCGGCCGGAGCCGGATATGACCGGATAGTAAAATTTGATATTCGGCCGGGGCCGGAGCCGGATACCTAAGTGTCTTGTTAATAGCTTGTGTTGCTGAACATTTTACGAAACTGTTAAATAACATACCTATATTGGTTGGTTTTATTTTTTTTCCTTTGATATACCTTATTGTTTTAAACTCTGTTACTGATTGATTTATTCAAGCTTAACAGTATTTCTAAAAATCTGTATAGCATGAGTGTGTCTGTGTGTATGTACGATGCCACCAACTGTAAAGGATGTGTGTAGGAAGGTCAATGTAAATAATGTTAGTATATATTTAACTAGTTACTAATGTAAATCTCTCATAAGTAAATTGCAATCTGCCTTGTATAGTGGTCGGATGTATGTGTTCATGAATTTCAGACCAACAACCTGGTCAGATATACCTAGTGAGGTTACACATGTAGTCCTAGTGTAGTGTGTATAGTTGTTTGTGTTAACCATCACGCATTGTTTTTTCCTTGAGCATACGTACGCAATAGAGTTGGGTGTCAGTCAAAAAAGATAACACATTGGCATGGTCAGTCAAGCATATAGATAAATTATACCCGTCCACTAGTTAGAGGTCAAGGGTTGTTTTTTTTTACACTCCAGCATATTGTTTCTTTGTTTGCTAGATCTAACTGCGGTACTATTATTCAATTTATTTTATGCGATTTTAAAATTTACTGTAAGGTTTTCCGTTATTTATTAAGTCAAAAGAATTAAACAATGAAATTAGCTTTCTTTCTAAAGGTTTTAATACAAGGCAAAAAAAAAATACACACACGCAAACATGCACATCTTTGTTTTATTTTATTGTGCAAAGAACGTACGTAAGAAACATTAAATGCAAAGAACGTATGTTAGAAAAAGCTTCCTTAATTATTACTTATTAATTATTTTATTCGTGGTTTCAGTAACTGTTACAAAAGGGAACGATAGTAAGCCTATGGATGTCAAGTGTGTAAAAGTCGTCCTAGCCTGATACACAGTGGCTAAGTACGCATCTAAAGTAAAAAAATTTAGTAATAACAGGGAGTTAATTGACTGTCACAAATTATTAAGAATATTGTTATCAAATCAAGACACTTAACTGCAGGAGTAATATTCAAGTTAACACGTTAGAAAAATATTTATTGACAGTGTAATATCTTTGTTAGCACGTTGTGTTTTTTTCATTCTGGCTTAAAAAAATGATCAATGTCTATCAATACATTGGGTGTCAAGGACCAAAGAAATAAAGAGTAGGGGGTGTTTAGCTCTCCGTTTCAAGATATAGCTCTGGTCGTGTCTTCTACAAAATAATTAGTTACTGGCTTACTGGGCTATATAATCGCGCGGTTTGTGTTCTGTGTAGCTAAAGGTCTCTCGTTTAGGTGCGTGTGATCTTTAGTCCAGCTTACTAATTGAGATTTATGTTCAAGTAACTCGGCACACTTGAAAAGGTGTGGCCTCTAGCCCAACCACGTGATTAAGATTTTTCTCCAAATAAGCATACTCTTTGTCCGGATACCCGTGTAGATGTTAGGCTTGAAGTCCAGTCCACTCCCCCCCCCCCCCAATTAAGATTAGCTATTAAGTAAACAAACATAGTTCCCTCGTGTGACCTCTAGAGAGTGCTTACGTCCATCGTATCTTACTTGGGGTCACCTGTCAATCAATGAACTCAATGGGATGGACTAAACAAATAAAAGGGGGAGGGTGTTGTTCATCTGGAAATATACCTGGTTACCTTAGAGGTGTGGCTCTTGTAGTCCAGCCCCCCTAATAAAGATTAACTACTAAATAAACAAACTCAGTTCCCTCGAAAGGTGTAACCTCTAGAGAGTGTCAATACGCTGACAGTAAACTTACGTCCATCGTATTGAACTTGTGGTCACCTACCTATTAAAAAAAACTTAATGTGATGGACTAAACAAATAAAAGGGGTGGGAGTTGTTCATCTCTACCTCTGGAGATATACCCGCACAGCTAGACAGACGTCTGGTCAACATGACGTAGTCAAGGAATGTAGCATTTTAACATGTTAACTAACCTACTCAAAGGTCGAGACAAATTGAAAAAAAGTGTCAGCCATTGCTGCTCAGTATTTAAAGCGCATTTATGATGTAAAGTTTCATTTCATTTATAATAAGTTATTAACACGCCTTGTCTTTATAATAAACGATGTTTGGTGCATTATTCATAATGGCCCTATTTTTAAGCACATTATTTTGTTTTAATATAAACATTAATACATTCTACAACAGACATTAATGGAACGAGGTCCACTTTATGCATATTAAATATGTGTATTTTTTACTATCCGGTTTACTATCCGGTAGTGATATCCGACCGGAGCCGAATAGCACCGGATAGTAAAAAACGCCGGATATTCGGCAGAAGCCGGAGCCGGAGCGACTATCCGGTGCACCCCTACTTCAAATACTGATTATTTCAGTAAAAAGAGCAGGGCAGCAAAGATTATGATTACTGTGAAAACTGTCCTCGTTTAATGTTAGTGAAAAGCCCTTGATTATGTTTTATCATGCTCACATCTGCACTATTTTAAGTTTCAACATCACTGCCTGGTATGGCAATCTGAACATTCAAAATAAACTCCATAGAATCCTACATGCTGCTGCTAAGCCAAAAGAAAAAAAAACCATTTGGACAGCTCTTTGAGACAAACATCCATAAAAAAGCTAAAAAGATTCTAGAAAGAGATACAAGACACTGAAAGCAAAGACAAACAGACACAAAAACTCTTTACGGACAATTAAAGATTATTACTATTATTATGTTATGACCATAGACATACATAAATATAGACTGGCCGAAGGAAGTAACTTCATGTAACTTGAAAACATGTATATCTATTGTATTCGGATTTCCGAATTATGAAAAGTTGCATGATCTTCATTCTTAGAGATTAAACAAAACCACACTGCCTCCTTATTTACAATATATATATATATAGGTGTGTGGCTGAAATAGATATGAATACTTAACTTTTATACTGCTCATAAATGCAGTATAATAAAGTACACAAAATTGCAAGTCACAAATTTTCGTTTCATAAAACTCTTTAATCGGCCAGTCTATATTTATTTATGTCTATGGTTATGACATGATTAGAATTTAGTATTTGTTTCGGAAATAATGGGAAAGTTTTACTTAGCGCCAAGTGACGTGACAGATCTTTAAAAACAAGAACGCTCTAAGTGACGCTAGAAACACCACGTCTTTTGAAGATACAGACGGCTAATAACGAAGGACATTGGACGGATCCCTTTTTTTCAGTATTAAAAGTGTTTATTTTGATAACACTCGAGTCGACTACCAAATTTGATTGTTTCGGTGTTTACTGAGTTGGTAAAGGTTACCTCCTTCTTACTTCATTATTTGGATTTGACACGGCGGAAGAGCCATACCAATTATTATTAGGGTTTATTGAAAGAATTTCTACACATCAAATAAGAACAAATAAGAACATAAAACTAAAATGTTATTGGACCTTAGTCAGGCCAGTCTATATATAACATTTTGTACGTCGCCTAACCATGCAGGACACGCACGCACACAGACTCTCTAACCCTTGATGAAAAAGTCATGGAAAGATAACTTTTTTATTTCTGCAAGTTGGACTAGAGTTACCCCACGTAACTTTCGCTGCGACAGAGAGAAAAAAAAAAAGAGAGAGGAGGGAGAACAAGTTATCTTCTCTTCTCTGTATATATATTTCTCTACGTCGCCTAACCATGCGGGATACCACGCGCGCACACCATTCACTAAATAGCGGGGTATGCTACGCGCGGGACGTTTGTTATAGAATATCTCAACTCAAGAAAACATTAGGAAGCTGAAACAGACAAAAAAAAACTAGAGCAGTGAGATTTATAACAAACGAATATTAACATTTCAATAGAGAAACACCTTTAGTAAAATCACTAAATTAAGAAAGCCTTCTGGATAAAAGACTTAAAAGAAAAGTAGCAATTATGCATAAACACTGAACCATAATCTTTGAAAACAAAAACAAAATTTAATAAAATACTCAGAAACCACAAATATAAAGGCACATTCCTCGTTCCATATGCAAATACAAATGTACCTTTTTCGTATAAATTTTTTTTTGAAAAACATCATTGGAATCAATATTTCATTCATTGGTACTTTTCCAATGTAACCTTAGGTGCAAATTATATCAATGCGCAAATCCATGGATGAACGAATCGTATCAAACTTTCTTTTTCTTTTCTAGTTTCTGAGATCTAAATAGGACGGATGGACGGACAAACAGACAGAAAGACAGACTACACAAAATTAATGGTAACTATTCCTTTTTTGCGATTGGCTAACAGATTATCTGATGAAATTTTGAGTGGTCGTCTCTTTGACGTTCGATCAAAGAAATAAAATGTGCGTAAAAAAGTGTGTTAAAATATTAAATAACTTCATCAAAGCAGATAAACAAGCAGGCAAAACGCAGGGGAAAAAAAAAGAAGGGAATACACAAACACAACATTTAAACTAGCGGTCAAAACAAAAAAAAATAAAAACACATTCACATTAGATAGAACACATCATTAGTTAATACAGTTATAAACAAGCAGGCTAAACGCAGGGGGAAGATAAGAGAAGGAAATACACAAACACTACATTTAGACTAGCGGTCAAAACAAAAAAAAATGAAAACATATTCACCTTAGATAGAACACATCATTAGTTAATACAGTTATAAACAAGCAGGCTAAACGCAGGGGGGAAAAAAGGGAATACACAAACACTACATTTAAACTAGCGGTCAAAACAAAAAAAATAAAAACATATTCACCTTAGATAGAACACATCATTAGTTAATACAGTTATAAACAAGCAGGCTAAACGCAGGGGGAAAAAAAGGGAATACACAAACACTACATTTAGACTAGCGGTCAAAACAAAAAAAAATGAAAACACATTCACCTTAGATAGAACACATCATTAGTTAATACAGTTATAAACAAGCAGGCTAAACGCAGGGGGAAGATAAGAGAAGGAAATACACAAACACTACATTTAAATTAGCGGTCAAAACAAAAAAAATGAAAACATATTCACCTTAGATAGAACACATAAGTTAATACAGTTATAAACAAACATGCTAAACGCAGGGGGAAAAAAAGGGAATACACAAACACTACATTTAGACTAGCGGTCAAAACAAAAAAAAAAAATAAAAACATATTCACCTTAGATAGAACACATCATTAGTTAATACAGTTATAAACAAACATGCTAAACGCAGGGGGAAAAAAAGGGAATACACAAACACTACATTTAGACTAGCGGTCAAAACAAAAAAAAAAAATGAAAACTTATTCACCTTAGATAGAACACATCATTAGTTAATACAGTTATAAACAAACATGCAAAACGCAGGGGAAAATAAGAGAAGGAAATACACAAACACTACATTTAGACTAGCGGTCAAAACAAAAAAAATGAAAACATATTCACCTTAGATAGAACACATCATTAGTTAATACAGTTATAAACAAGCAGGCTAAACGCAGGGGGAAATAAGAGAAGGGAATACACAAACACTACATTTAAACTAGCAGTCTGAACAACAAAAAAAATAAAAACACATTCACATTAGATAGAACACATCATTAGTTAATACAGTTATAAACAAGCAGGCTAAACGCAGGGGGAAAATAAGAGAATGGAATACACAAACACTACATTTAAACTAGCGGTCAAAACAAAAAAAATTAAAACATATTCACCTTAGATAGAACAACACATTCACCTTAGATAGAACAACACATTCACCTTAGATAGAACAACACATTCACCTTAGATAGAACACATAAGTTAATACAGTTATAAACAAGCAGGCTAAACGCAGGGGAAGATAAGAGAAGGGAATACACAAACACTACATTTAAACTAGCGGTCAAAACAAAAAAAATAAAAACACATTCACCTTAGATAGAACAACACATTCACCTTAGATAGAACAACACATTCACCTTAGATAGAACACATAAGTTAATACAGTTATAAACAAGCAGGCTAAACGCAGGGGAAGATAAGAGAAGGGAATACACAAACACTACAATTAAACTAGCGGTCAAAACAAAAAAAATGAAAACTTATTCACCTTAGATAGAACACATCATTAGTTAATACAGTTATAAACAAGCAGGCTAAACGCAGGGGGAAAATAAGAGAAGGAAATACACAAACACTACATTTAAACTAGCGGTCAAAACAAAAAAAAAATAAAAACACATTCACCTTAGATAGAACACATAAGTTAATACAGTTATAAACAAGCAGGCTAAACGCAGGGGAAAAAAAAAAAGAAATACACAAACACTACATTTAAACTAGCGGTCAAAACAAAAAAAATAAAAACACATTCACCTTAGAAAGCATAATTTAGAACAGTACAAAACAAAGAAACACACAGATAGACACCCAGAGTGAGATTAGGCTTATGGTAATCCAATCCCACTCATGTATTAAAAAACATTTGGAATAAATCTGGGTAGGTGGCGCGGTGTCTTAGCGATAAAGCGCTTGGCTTCCAAACCAGGGGTTCCAGGTTCGAATCCTGTTGAAAACTGGGATTTTTAATTTCGGGTTCTTTGGGCGCCTCTGAGTCCACACAGCTCTAATGGGTACCTGACATAAGTTGGATTACTGTGAAAACTGTCATCGTTTAATGTTAGTGAATATCGTATCATTAAATAGAAACAATCTGATATAAACTTTTCACATTTAAATTATGAGTGGGTTAGGTGTGTTTGTACATTTTTCTTTTTTATAGTTACAATGTTTTGTTTACTGTAATGCACAATTACAAGACAAATTTCTTTACGGACTATAATGATTATCATTATTATTATTATTATTATTATTATTATTATTATTATTATTATTAGGGTTTATTGAAAACATTTCTATAAATCAAATAAGAACATAAAAATAAAATGTTATTGGACCTTGGTCAGGCCAATCTATATATAAAATTTACGTACGTCGCCTAACCATGCAGGACACGCACGCACGCACACAAACTCAATAACCCTTGAAAACGTTATGGAAAGATAACTCTTTTATTTCTGCAAGTCGGACTAGAGTTACCCCACGTAACTTTCGCTGCGACAGAGAGCGCGGCTCAGAAGAAAAAAGAGAGGGGAGGAAGAACAAGTTCTCTTCTCTGTATTTATATTTCTCTACGTCGCCTAACCATGCGGGACACCACGCGCGCACACCCGTCACTAAAAAAGCAGGGACGCTTGTAATAGAATAGCAGGCGTGACTTTCTAGACAAAAAACTTGACAACGATTTCTGCGACGATCTCAACGGGATGTACCTAATTGAAAGGAAAGAGACACACGAAGAATCTGAAGTCTGTTATGTGCCTGAAGCGATATTTCCTGTTGTACCTGCTACGAGTACCTCAATGAGCTGGACAGATCAAGACAACGTTGGGTCTGCGTTCAAGCCTGTTGCTATAGACCTTAAAGACCTCTGTCTATCTGCAGGTGCTCACGCAGGAAATTCGAAGCTTGACAACTGCATCCAGAAGTTTAGCATGAACTGTACTTGAGGCGAATCACACATAGAATTTAGATGCCAAGAAAACCACCAACAAGGCATGTGTACTTCTGCCATCATCATCGACATTGGTGTGACGGGCCTCGTGTATGACGTGAATGACGTGTATGAGTGGCTTGTTTAATGTCTAGGGGACGATTATTTTTGAGTTGCCACACATCGGGCCATCAGAGATATATCGGGAAGTCAGTCCTGAACTGTTGAACCCAGTGCAAGCCCGGAACGAGACGGAGCAGGCCAGTGCAAGAGTTGATACGGCGGTACGATTGATACGGAGAGATATTTGTACAGCCTGTGTTACGTGTTGCCAATTGTTCAGTAATTGGCTGTTATTTATTGGACATTAAACTGTTACGTTACTTTGGAGCCCTGAGTTGTCAAGTTCTTTAAGTTGGTGGTGGTGTATGGTGCAGTTTGCAGAGAGCCTGGATAGTGACATTCGTAACACTAAATTTCTTGTTGAGTTGCCTCCCTTAAGTTATTCATTCAGGACTCGGAGTTATGTCCCTTATTTATAACCAAAAATTGTTCTTGTGATATTGGACGAAGCAAGTTGGACAAACGTGTGGTCGTGCCTGGTGACCCTTGGTCAGTCGTGTTCAAATATTAAAATCACACAAACTTAACCCCCCCCCCCCTAAAAACAGTAAGTTCAAACTAAAATTTTCAACCTCTTAATTATTAAATTAAAATCACATTGTCGGGGACGATATACAAAAGACATTTCAATATATCATACTCTCCTTTCGAGGTAAAAAAAGCATACACACAAATCTTCCACAAATTATTTAAATTGATGTTAAGCTCATCTGTTTCTTTGGGGCCCCCCTCAAGTGGAGGCCCGGGGGGGATTTTCAAATTCTCCCCCCTCCTCCCTCCACCCTGGCTACGCTAGTGACAACGACCAACCGCCTTTACTTTCCCCAATTAAAGTTAGGAACCCATTAGAATAACGAAATTCAAATTCCCTTCTTTACCGAGATTCGAACGCATTATCCTAAGTTCGGAAACCACTCGGCCACCGCGCCCTCGACACAAAATAAAAGTGTAAAAATGGTTTACCCTTCATCTTATTTTATCTTATCTTATAAAATAGAGACGGTACAGCGCTTGACACTCTCTCTCTATGTGTCAAACGATCATGTTATCGTCTCAAGAACAGACAGACAGAAACACACACGCTCAGAGAAAGAGAGAGAGAGACAGATAGAGAGAAACAGAGAGAGACAGACAGAGAGAGAGGCAGAGACACACAGAGAGAGACAGATAGAGAGAGACAGAGAGAGAGACAGAGGGAGAGACAGAGAGAGATAGAGACAGAGAGAGAGAGACAGAGAGAGACAGAGAGAGAGACAGACAGAGAGACAGACAGAGAGACAGAGAGAGAGAGACAGAAAGAGAGACAGAGAGAGACAGAGAGAGACAGGCAGAGACAGACAGAGAGACAGAGAGAGAGAAAGACAGAGAGAGAGACAGAGAGAGAGGGAGATAGAGAGAGAGACATAGAGAGACAGAGAGAGAGACAGAGAGAGACAGAGAGAGAGAGAGACAGAGAGAGAGAGAGAGAGAGAGACAGAGAGAGAAAGACAGAGAGAGACAGAGAGAGATAGACATAGAGAGAGAGACAGACAGAGAGACAGACAGAGAGAGAGACACACATAGAGAGAGACAGAGAGAGAGACACACATAGAGAGAGAGACAGAGAGAGACAGAGAGAGAGAGACAGAGAGAGAGAGACAGACAGAGAGAGAGACAGAGAGAGAGACAGACAGAGAGAGATTGAGACACAGCGAGAGAGACAGAGACAGTAAGAGAGAGAGAGAGAGACACACACACACACACACGACACAGAGAGAGAGAGAGAGAGAGAATAAAACTGACACTCGTCAATAGAATGAAACAGAGTAAATATTTAAAAAAAAATAACCGACGAGATTAAAATCAAATCAAATAAAAAAAAAATCTATTAAAAAAAAATCAATCGAAATCAATGACAGTCATGTAACGTACTCATTCTGTAAGTTGTTTCCCCTCTCCTACGTCACTGACATGTTCATACTGTCATTCACTAGAGTACTTTTGTCAATGCCCTACGCACACGCGCACACACTCTCGGTTACACGCCTCGTAAGAACCGCTCGCCGAGCAGCGTTTCTCACGCGTGGTGTCCCCTTGCATACCGCTCACACCACGTGATCGTCTCCCGCTCCCCCTTTCCCTTTTTTTTTGTTTCTGCTATCAGGAATCCTAGCGATGTCTCCGAAAAAAACATAAAAAAACCCAGAAAGACCAAAACATCTATACGTCTCTCATCTGTCACTTCCGCTCTAGCTGCTATTCGCACGTCAAGTATTGAGCCGTCTCTTTTTTTTTCCACCTAACCTTTTGAAAACAATACGCTCTATTCAATCTACTGCTAAGGTAAGAAAAGAAAAAGATTCATTTTTTTGTTTGTTTGTGTGGCTTTAAATTTTCTCTTTCAATATAGAACTGATAGAACAAAGCTTCAATTGAGTCTTGACAGGATCTCTTGTTCATATAATTTACAATATAGATCAACAGATTTTGAATTTTTTGTCCTTTTGTAACTTTTCAAATTCTCAGGTAATAAAATGAAGTTTTCAACATTTTTTGAAATGCATAAACATGTATAAAATATAAATATATATATAAAACTAGCAGTACACACCGGCTACGTCCGTTGATTTATTCCCAGGCTTTATAGTGTTTATTATGGCTGGAATACCGCCTTCTTTTTTTTTTTTTTTTTGAGTTGTAATAAACGGGCCATGTATTAACAAGGATCTAAAATACTTTGAGCTCGTGAATTAGTGAATCTGTTACAATGATACTTTAGTGCCCGCTTTCTTTCCTTCTCTGTATCTCTCTCTCTCTTTGTTTCTCTCTCTTTTCACTCTCTTCGTTTCTTTCTCTCTCTCTCTCTCTCTCTCTTTGTTTCTCTCTCTTTTCACTCTCTTCGTTTTTTTTTTAACCTATGGAT